>NC_142694.1:15818765-16122849 GCF_029641045.1 Salvia hispanica
TTCAAACTCAAATAATTGTATCTCTATTTTTGTGTCCTATAAAAGATAGTAAGTTTATTGCAGTGTTATAAATTAAGTGTGCCAATTACATAATAATGTGTTATAGCTTTTCATAACAATTTTCACATAATCAAATTGTATAAAATATGAATACAAATTATAATTTCAAATTTTATCAATATAAAATGCTTGATATAAAAAGTAAATTGGCACCACTAACCCTAAGGCTAGATAGATACGATCTACATAATATTCCTAAGAAATCTTTTATAGATAAAAAGCAATCGAACGGACAAACATAGCCAAGAATATAGTGACAATAAGCTTAGTTGTTAGGAAACATCAATTATTCTTTTCGAATTGATTGGAATCTCATTGTTGGGTACGTATGATACTCTATATTTAACTATTATTTCACCCTAGCTAGTTATAGTATGAGTGAAATAAATAGTCATAGATTATAGTCCTTGATTGTTATATACACGTAAATACTAGTAGTAATTTTGTTCCCGAACAATAAACTAAGAAAAGAACCTAAAGAAATATTCTTCTAAAAAAATATGCTCCTATATTCTTATGTTGTGTAATGTTTAGGGCATCAATAAATACATTCACTTGTTGTAACATTTTAATGTGTTCAATTATTTTATTTAGTCCCTTCGTCTACTAATTATGAAAAATGTGTATTATCACATCATTCATCCACTTCCAATAATCTTGGTAGTGTACAATATGAGTTTGATGCAAATTTACAAAGTAAAAAAGATCGAGGTGGAGAGAAATTTACAAAGTAAAATTTTAATGTTGGAGGCTCAAATTATTGTTAATTACATCAACTTAATGATTTGGCACATGAGCGAAGACTACTTTGGTGGAGAAGGTGTGAGGGGTTTCCCCATAGCTCATAGGCATAAGGTATCATTAAGTGGAGTACTTATCAGTGTGGCCAACTTGCTAGTTTTCTACAAATGATGCTAGATGAGCTAGGAGTGTATAGAGTGTCGGTTTCTCGTGAGTTTTCGGTTTACTGTGGATTGTCGATTCATCATTGTTGTTATCGGATGTTTCCCTTCTCTTGTTTATATTTCTCTTTTTGACCCTTGTTTAGTAGATTTTCTTTTTCGAGTATGGGTTGAGTTGTTCTGTGTCTGTGTGTCTTTTGATTTATTTTTAAGTAATATAGCTCATTTTGAATTGTTACAAAAATACACAAACTTATAAACCATTTCACAAATGTACGAACACATCTTTCTTGCATGATCATGTTCAAGTAAGTTGAAAACTTAATAAAACGTGGATCTTATTTATATATTAATGTTATAGTACTAAAATATGTAGTAGTAAATGAAATCATATGAAATATTAGCATGTGGATTTATTTATTAAAAATAAAATTAAATATTTAATGGCTGATATCTCAAAATGAAAATATGAGACATTTAATAAGGGATGGAGAGAGTAATATAATTATAACCCCATGTTACTTTTACTGTAACAAAATGAAAATAATACGAAAGTTTTGTGTACACACTATATTTTGTGGTTTATATCAGAAAAAAAAAAAAAACAAGATTAAAGTATCATAACACAAAATTCTAAGCAATTGGCTAACTAATTTAAGGAATGGTGATGCTTTTAACACCCACTTTTCGAGTACATGAGTTGTTGGTGGTGTTAGAAGGGTCCCTCCCTCCAATGACAACACTAATCCCATAATCAATTTGTTGGGTTAATGTTAATTAATCCCATAGAAAATTCACTAGTTAATTATTTATCTTTTATGTTGTTTTACATCCTTGTCACATTATGTCAAGTTGCACTATAATTCCCGACCCCAATAATAGACACATTTTGTCACATAATTATGTTGAAAATGATTTTTATAAGACTTTAGCATAGCCTAACAAGGTGACCGGTCTAGTACGTGACACAATTTTCTAATAAATGGGTCACTTTCTTGAACATTAGAATAAAAAAAAGGTGAAAATATCATACACATACTTAATTTTTTTTTTGTCAAAAACTCTACTTAGAGAAGTGGACCGTATTAAAAGAAGATTGATCGTTATGTCATATCATTATAATATACAGGATTTATGGTATGGTGGTATATGATTGCGTCACGTTTATTTTTTTAAGAGAATGGTGAATAATATTTTTATGGTGTTCTTTTGAGTCATTAAGTGGCTTGAATTTCAATCTATTAATTAAATATAGAGTACTTAAGAAGCTGTTCAAATTCATTGATTGTGTTAAAACTTTTCTAGTAAGTTTTGAATGTGTCCCATACACTCAAAACATATCAATCTAATAAAGTGGAACGAATAATTGAAGGAGATAGCTTCTATATATGTAGGTACATAATTTCCTAATGAAATACATATAATTTCAAATGAATAAACAAATTGGCAATGCTATTTACGCCCTTAGATGATCAAAGTAAGAAATTGAATTAGGATAATAACCATTTAAATCATGAATTTCGTCCAAATTCTAGTTAATCTCAACATGTTTGAAAATGGAACATTATTACAAATTTTAAAATTTTTTCAATTGTTTCATACTCATACAAACGTATTTAATGATACTCGATACAATTTGTGTGGTTAAAATTAAGAAAAGAAAAAAATTGAAAAAAATTGTTCTAATTAAACAATATTGTATCATTTTGAACATCCTAAAAGCATCTTTTGGATTTAAAAATTGAGAAAATTTAAAATTTTGGGATTTAATATCGTGTCTTCAAACCTAGAGGACGCGCATCCTATCTCTGTGTTCGTAGACGATTGTCTACGAGTATTGTATTTATTGTTTTCATGTTTTTTTTTTTTTCTGTTTTCGCTTTGTCGAGATGCTATCGGCTATTTTGTTAAACTTTACTCTCTATATTTGGTAATTTGAATATTTATATTTTTAAAGTAAACTTTTTATATAAAAAAAATTGTGAACTTGATGTTGTAAAATTAGGGGTAAAAAAGAAGAGGGTATAATTAATTCATCGGTTACCAGAATAACCGGGTCAATGAGTTTGAACCAAGTGTATAATAGTCGTCAAATAGAAAAATTAATAAGATAAAAAAAGTGACTTTGGTTGGCTCTCCCTCAAACTTTGGAAATTTATTTTGGGAAAAATAAAAGAGATATAGAAGATTGACAGCTCACTGAGTCTGCAACCCTGGGTGGGCTACCGCCTGCGTCATTTCTGTATCTCTACACACCTAATAAAGAAAGATTGGTCATGCCACTATCAATTCTACAAATACAAGAATTTTTAATTTATGAATCCACTTATATAGGAGTATATTTAATTTAAAGTTTTAGTAGGAGTATTTGGAAACATATGAAGTACACATATTATTTGGGATTCAGAACACATTAATAGAGTGACTCATTTTTCATTAGTAAATTAATACCGACCCAAATAGCTTATATCAAATAGGAATTGTCTTTATATAAGAAAAAGTAGATTGAAAAGAATACACCGAAATAATTTAAATGAAATGAGGTTTCCCGAATAATGCACCCCGGAAGGATGGAGTTGGAGTCAAAATGGCTATGGGAATCTACTTAAAATAGTCAAACGTTCAATAAAAAGATCTTTTTTTCCGATTATTTTTTTATGACACAAAAATCTGGATTCTAAGATTTGTAAAAAAAAAAGAGAGAAAAGAATCCATGTTTGAGTTCGAATTGGAAATTCCGATTAAAATAAATAAAAAACAAGTCACATCTAAGTCTTATTTGCATTTAGCATGAATTTTAAGAAATATAATTTTTTTAAAAAAAGGGAAATTGGTCTCTAATAACATGCACTTTGCTCAGATTTTGATTTTTCCCATGAACTTTCAAATTAGTACCATAAATCATGAACTTTCAAATTGGTTTGGTATTTCCCATGGCGGATCAAGAGTAAAATCCGGCTAGCTTATATGGCATTTTAAATCCTATTTTAGCAGAATTCTTATAAGTGACATGTCATGTTGACATATCTATTTGGAATATTAAACACAATACTGCTTTTATTTAACAAAATAAAACTCTAAAAACAGAGAAAACAAAATAAATTTAATTAAAACACAAAGAATTCAATTAGAAACGCACACTTGTGACGCTACGCCACAAAAATTAAAACCCAAAACCTTGTTTCTCTCTTTCACAAATGCTAGGAACACATTTTAGGTAATTTCTTCAAAAATTCTTGGATTATTGGGGAAATAACGAACCAATCTGAAAGTTCATGATTTATGGTACTAATTTAAAAGTTCATGGGAAAAATCAAAATTTGAGCAAAGCTCATGATATTAGAGACCAATTTCCCTTAAAAAAAATTGGTGAAATTCAAATACCATTTTTATAAAAATATTAAATTAAAATTCAATGTGAATAAGATGCATCAAGAGTCATTTATCAATAATAGTAAGAATTTTACCACACATGCCTTTTTGACAAAGTAGGACACACTAAAACAAATGCTATTTCGTGATGGAAATATTGATGGCAAAAAAAGTTAGGCCGTCCACAAAAACATGAGGGCCTGTCCGGGATCGGTTGGGGGAGGAATGCATTACATGGGTGGTGGGACGTACAAGATGCCTGGCTGAAGGGAAAACGAGTCAGACGTCTTGCCATTTTTTTCCTAATTTTTTTATAATATACACTATTTATCCTGTGAGTAAAAGCAAAATACTATTTCTAGTCTAATAAACATAGTTTCTTTTAAAAAAACAACTTATTTTACATAGTTTCTTAAAAATGAATCAAGGTATTTTTAATCAAAACCCATTAAAGAATTCCTCTACAATTAAGACCACATTGCCATATTCCACCATACTAAAATTACATTATTTTTATACGTTTAATCTATTTTTATCACTAAAATTCAATCTTTTTCTATTTGGCAATGGACTGAATAATTTTTTCCCCCAATTCTGAAAACCGAACTCTCAAAATATTAGTGTGATTTAAATTTTGTCAATTATTGGTGCTACCAAAAATATACCATAAATATGTGTCTGTAAAAGTACATAAGTCGGTTCTATTTATGTATAGTCAATTGTATAACGATTACCAATGCCGATTGCCGACCTTACTAGTGAAAGCTAGAACAAAAAGACAACAGTCAACTAAACTGTATCACAAGGTGTTTAAAAGAAAGAATTTAGCTCAAAATTATTGAGATGACCAGTCAAAAGTTGAAAGGAGAGAGAGTGAAGTTCAATGCTTCGATCAAAAATGAACAATAGGTAAAATTTACTTACATATTATCATGTGAGCTTTTTATTCACCCAATTGTATGTTTGTGGATTGTTGAAAAATAATTCACTTAAAAATATATCTAAATTTCAATCGTCAAATAGGAGTACTATGTACGAACTGTAGAAAAATATAATGTACTCGAAAATATATCTAAGCTACAACCCTCTAAGATTCACTTACTCGAAAATATATCTGAACTTCAACCATTTAAGATTCACCTTAATATTGGCGAATAAAACAAATAGTAAATATTAACAATGTTGTTAAGAGAAAATTAGAACCGTCTTTCATGAATTATTTACCATTGCATTATCAGATTCAATAAATCGACCAAGATCTAAATTCAATATTCTCAGAATTGGAGAGATTTTGAAAAATTATAAAAGATTCCTAAATATTTATGAATTTAACATATCTTGTATGACTTAATTTGACTCGACAAATACTCTCATTCCTAATAACGAGATAAAATTAACATGAATAATTCATAACACAAAAATAACAAGCATAAAAACACCATTACTATCAAATTCATAAGCAAAGTAAATATAATGAAGTTTGACAAAACCAAGATTAATCAAATCAATCGCCTTCAAAATGAAAATTATATTTTCAAACTAAAAAAATGTTTGCAAATATACGTTTCGTTCAATAACCAATGAGCGCAATTAAAAAAGAAAAAAACAAAGGACAATAAAACCGATTAAAAAAATAGAAACTGATGCTGACGTGGACATCTAGAAAAGTGTGCATCTCATCCAACGGCCACGATTCACTCCAACCATCTCTTTATCTCGCCCCCCAAAAACTCCCCCCCCCCACACACATACACACAAACGCACGCATAAAGTGTGATAGAATTCCGATCGAAAATTG
Organism: Salvia hispanica; assembly: GCF_029641045.1. NCBI lineage: Eukaryota > Viridiplantae > Streptophyta > Magnoliopsida > Lamiales > Lamiaceae > Salvia > Salvia hispanica. The sequence goes on from NC_142694.1 coordinate 15,824,898, forward strand.
ATGTTGGGGAAGCGCAGCCGCCCTACTTTCGCCAGAACCAGCAGCATGTCTCGATTCACCGTCGACGTCGCTACCACCGATGCGCCGCCTCCTCCTCCGATCGCCGGCGAATTCTATCACATGCTGTCGCCGCGACACGTCAGGCGGACTTTTTCCGGCGGTTTGAGTGAGGAGACCGCGGATTTTCTCAGGAGCTGCGGCCTCTGCAACCGCAGTTTGGCGCCTGGTCGTGATATCTATATGTATAGGTAATTCCTCCGTCTTCTCTCCTTTTCCACTACTCCACCACCACCATTCCGCCGCCGTCGTCGTAAAAAATCACCGGAAATAGCGGAAATTGCCTCGTAACTTACTTTTTAAATTTTTTCAACACTAGTTTAACTGTTTAATAAAAAAATGAAAAGTATTTAATAAAAAAATACTCCTGAAATTAATTATTTGTTTAATTTTTTATCAAATTTGAGCTAATTCTCTAATTTAATTCTATCCATACGTTTTTTTATGATCGATATTGCTGTCAATTGTTAGTAATATTAGTAATGTTTATAAATTATAAACTCTCTTTATATGGAAATTTTGTCTTGATTATGTGAATGATATGTTCTTGTGAATTATTGAGTAATCTTAGATAAGATCTATCTCTTTGGAGCATCATAATGGTCTCATAAATTATGTTGGTTGAATAATAGAAGAATGTATCATGTGATATAAATACAAGCTATAGAGACTAATTTTTGGTTGACGGAGGTAGTATAGATGTAGCGCATTATTCTAATTTTGGTCATCAATATTAATTCAAATAGGAACTATGATGAGAATCCCCTGTTTCACATGCATCAATTATTGGTTCCATAGCTTAATAAATCTTCACTATTTATTCATCAATTTCAATTAATTGGTCCATGATTATAGGGGTGACACTGCATTCTGTAGCTTGGAATGTAGAGAGCAGCAAATGAACCAAGACGAAAGCAAAGAGAGGCGTGCCGCGGCTAAGGGTGGCGAAATCCACCACCCGGAGCAGGCTGCCGCTGCCGCGGAAGCGGAGACTGTGGCGGCGGCCTGAAAAAAAAATATAATGTTGATCTATCTAAGTTTCTAATATAGTAGTATGTGGTTTTTGTGTTTAGGTGTATATTTTGCATGGATGGAATCTTAGCTCTCTAGTATTAATGGTGCGTTGTGTTTAAGTAGATATATATATGGTTGCAGAAAAGTGTAAGGTTGTGGGTAGAGAGTGAACTAATCTAATTATGTTTTCGACATTCTCGTTTTCGCTTCATCCACTACTGTTCGCGCATATGCTTCTTTCTAAGGTGGAAGGGACGCTCAAGTATCTTGTAAAACCAAAAAATAATTGAAAGCTTGTTTGTATCGGCGATATGTCTGAAAAAGTATCAACAAAATCAAATTTGAAAATTTGTACTATGTCGAAGTAAGAAACCATGGCATATACGTGAGGAATTATAACTATATAAAATGAATACTACAGTATTTGCTTTGAATTATGGAAGAGAAAACTGTTTATCTATATTGAGACTTTATGCTTTGAGTTTTAATCACTACAGACAAATAAATGGGTAGAGCAACTTATAACACAAGTGGAAAGGAAATTTTGGTACAAACATCAAAATTGTCAACTAATTTCCTATAAAAGCACAAGAACAAAATAAATGTAGATTGGTGATGATGGAATGTGCCATATGCATTGAACTTGCCACAGCATTTTTAGTGTTCTTTTTCTAAAATTATGTTCCACATAGTATTTGTTTATAATGGATGAAAAATGAAAGTGAATCCTTTTGGATTGAAGCTCAGCTATCGAATTGTTGGGTCTCCGACAACTCCAATAACCGAATAGAGTTTTCCTGTCTTCGTGGGCTAGAGGGGCGTTGGTCGATCACCCGACCCCACATGGATCAACAATTTTGCATAACCTTTCAAACGTATAAAATAGGGATTTATATGATTGGCGTGTAGACCTTATAAATCATTGCAATTATTGGGTCATTGTCGTGTAGAATTTTTTTGGCTTAAAATTTGGGCAACAAATCAGTACTATAACCGTCAACTTCTCCTTTATCTCACGCAATTTCATAATTAAATGAGATTGCGGGTTAAAGAATAAATGCAAATTAAACAAGAATTTTAAACAATAGTATAACAATGTCAGCACCACAAACTCATTCACCATTGCTATACGAAACAACACTTCAATTTCGGAAGTGTAAGATATAAGAGAGGCAAAAAAAGTTTGCTTCAAAACAAAAAAATAAAATAAAACCAGTTCTTAGGTTTTATCGTGTGATTTACTAAGTTTTTATGATTTTATACGGTACCGAATCATCTAAGAGAAGGTCTTCTGTGCGCACAAACCCATATATGCACAACAATTATTATACATATAAAAAACACTTAATCCCGTAATGAATGTCATAAGAGAGCATCAACAACGGCGATCTTGAAGTCTTGATGGAGGGCTGGCCTGTCCAGTTGGGACGGGATGGTTAAGGGATGATGTTGCAGCTATCCCGTCCCACTGGGCGTCCCTTGATGGGGAGCTCATCCCTTTCTGAAGGGACGACGCGTGGGGGCAACGTGGCAACTCATTAATTTTTTACTATACCGAAGGTTTGAGTTCAATGTTAGTCGTTTTTAGAATTTATAACTATTCTGTCATGAGATCGTCGCTCAACCGATTAATAATTTTTTGATGAATTACTCTCTCCATCCTTGGGCTCATATATTTTGTTATTAATGAAGATTCTTTGAGAAAACTTTTTAGGGGGACAATACTAGTCGTATTGACATTGAATTTCATGATTCGAAATTTCATTATGTCTATTCATCCCATCTTTAGTACTCCTATTTTCCTATATTTATAAATCGACAATTGCAAATCGTTTGTTGTAATCTAAAAATCGTGCTCACGTATAATACAAATAATTCCACTAATGTAGATATACGGGCTTAGTATGGGCCTGACGCATAACGGGCCATAGGCCATTGTTAATTTGTTATTCTCTTCTCTCTTAAAAACTGTCGTTAATTTGTTATTCTCTTTTCTCTTAAAAACTGGAGTAAAATATAGGTGTTTCTAATTTTCTTATTGATACACAAGGCAAGACTATATTGTTTGTTAATGGTTAATGTTTTAAGCCATAAATTTTAAATTCGAGTCTACATAGTAATTATTTAAGACGTACTGTTTCTTGTGAATGGAGGGACCATAATTTATTTATATTATTGTGATTTACAATCTTACTGCGTATTGAAACAGTGTTCATCAAAAGTAACGATTTTTGGATTCACATAGGAGATAAAAAAGGAACTCAAAAAAGTGATTGGCAAATGGTGTGTATAGTTGTTACTTAAATTGTTGTACTAGTTGACTCCAATAACAAAATTTCCAATGACTCCAAATGGCATGATGACATTATGCCACTATCAAACCTTGTTTTTATCACCAAAAAAACTAATCGATCTTCTTTCCTAAGTATATAAATATTGACAACCTCTCTGCATAAAATTATTTGTTGCTATCAAAATGTGCTTCGATTTGCCATTCAAAATAAGGAAGGGAAGATTTGTATCTGTTAGGAAAAGGGATGGTGAAGATAGTGAAGAAATAGGGCTATTGGAGAAGGAGATTGAAAAGTGGAACAAGAAAAAACAAGTAGGAGTCACTCAAGGAGAAGGTGGTAATCATGATTTGTATCCCTCCAACCACAAATAATTTTTGTTATTTGGTGATGTAAGTCATATTTTAGTATTGGAAAGTGAACAAAGTATTTCCAATTTCATAGTTTATTGTATACTTTTATCATCATTTTCTTTTTAAGTACCATAAAATGAATATTATACTAGTTATGGATGTGATCTAATGTTAGTTTTTATGAAAATGAACTCAAATTTTGCTTCATAAATAAAACATATGTATAGCCGGGGGCAACTGCAAGTTCAGAAAATGAAATTCATGGGTTGAACACAGTGAGAGTCGATGACCACTCATCCGAGTTTAGAAAGAAACAAGTTAAAGTAAGTTATCGAAGTGACGTCATTAAAAAAAGTACAAATTAAAGTACGTTATAGAAGGTCGTTGTTGGCTCGCCGTTTCACCCGTCTATAGAGATTTCAAACTTGAAGGTTTTTTCTTCTTTTTGTTGCCTATGTCTCCTCGTGTTGTCACTCTCTCACAAATAAATGGATAGGGCTAAGTGTGAACAAAGTAATACATTATGCAAAAGCCCAACATCGGCGTTAATATCATCATGCCCAATATTAATTAAATCAACTTAAATATTTTTTGTCACAATCAAATGATCTTTCTATAGTGATAATACATAAAATTTCTTTTGTGATTACAACATTACATTTTAAATTCAAAGCCATTAACTATTCCAATTCTTTTGTAGTAATAGATTTACATACTCCCACAACCTAAAGCCCAAATAGATCAGCTAGATTGGACAAGAGAACCCGAATGTAAATTCTAATTAAGCCTAGACCGGCCCATTAAAATGGAATTGAGAATTAAAATAGGATAAAGAACAAATAATAACAACTAAACCAAATGGAATACAAATGATGTAGGAGTATCTAATTAAGATTGACAATCACCATTTTTTTTTCTCATATGATTATATGATAAATAAAATAAAGAGACAATCACACATGGGTGGAAATCGAACCACTGACATACGGTGAACGCTCGACCACGTTGTCACTTGAGCAAGACCTCATCGTCAACGTCCACGGACTAAATAAACTACCAATGATGTACCTTCTTCATGTTTTGAGGAGGAAATTGATTGCCAAAGTAAAATCCATCTTTCTTCACGATCCATACACATTGATTGTGATCAACATTTAGTTTGTCGAATCGACAATCTTCCGAAATAGTATAATTAAAAACCTCAAACCTTGTACTTTTTGAATCCCACCAAAAATGACAAAAAAACATAGTGGTTAAAAATATATTTCTACGGAAATGCCAATGATAATCCTCGTGCAAAGTAAGTCGTGTCACATCAAAATCATTATTTTTAGAGGCACAATGAACAAAAAGTGAATCTGAGAGTTCATTAATAACATGAACCTCAAATCCATATGTACCAAGGCTAAAACTATTGGTATGATAAAAATGAGAGGATACAATAAGAAGAGAATAGATAAAATTAGATGTACCAATCCCCATTTCTCTAAGTTGCTTTTAGTTTGTGGTTTGTGTTGGTTGAAACAATCTCTTTTTTGTAGTTCGTTCTTGCATTGACATTCCGTATTCGTTCTTACTAGAGAATCTAAAATTTGAGTTTGCATGAATGAGCAATAAGTGAAGATTGTCTCAATAGATTATGTATATCCAAGAGAATTTATTTCATCTTAAACAAGTATATCCATATTATTGTTATTAATTAATAGTTTGTTTCTTTAATCTTTACAATGTTTGGCTAGTAAATTAGTTTGATTTGAAGGATTTTGCCCTTTTATGCACAATTATCCTTAAATGCAGATGCTCCATCACGTTTCGAGGGGATGAGATGGTATAGGGGCACGTTGCAATTAGTGAAGATGGTTTCAATAGATTAGGCCATCTCGGCTCGCTGAGGCTCAGAGCAAATTAGTTCAAAAATGTGGATTATTTAACAGTCCTTCTCGGCTCAGAGCATATCCTTATCTTAAAGTCTATCTTAATTAATTATCTTGTGTTAATTTAACACGTCTATCAAACATGCAATTACTGATAAGGCTTAACTGACAGGCCCATGTCTAATAGTCTCGGCCCGAATCAGTGGTCATTCTTTGAGTAAAGTATGTATTGAGTGCTTAGTCGGTGGGCCCGATTTTAATAAAATTTTATCTAAAAGCTATAAAAATGAATGCATATTAGCTAAATATGATAACCCTGCATTCTAAGATAAGATGCGTACTTGTTTTGATTGATTGAAACTGTGAGTTTAACTTATATTTTAACGACGTTAGGAGAAACTTACTAAGAAACTACGAAATATCTCCATATTTTTTTCTTCCTTATTCCTATCAATTCATGAATTTGTCAATATATTCTTATTTCTCACGAAAGAAGTACATTCTCATTTGATCCATTGTCCACGTTCAAAAATCCAAAACTTTATATTATCAACAACAATTTTATCTATTATATATAGGAGTATACAACAAAATTTTCGGCGAAGTTATACCTCAATTAAAGAAAATTTTTTTTTGTCAACCAAATATTATATTGATGCCTTTTAATCTATAACTCCTAGTGGCGAAGTACAATTATTTCTCATTTTTAATTCATATATTATAGGGATATTGACACCTAATATTATGAAACTTTTAAAAAGTTTGGGTTTTTCCCACGAACTTTGAAATTGACAAATAATATCATGAACTTTACCCCAAGTTTGTTATTTTCCACCAATGCAAAAATTCCAGCTATATTAATAGATTGAAAAACAAATTTGGAGGGTATGCTTCAAGAAAAACTATTCTCAAAGATTGAAAATCTTGTAACTCTCGAAGTTGTTATCGAGAAATTACGAAAAAAAAATCCGTATCATGATATTATCTGCTGAGATTTTTTCATTGATGGGAAATAACAAACTCAGGGTAAAGTTCGTGGAAAAAATCTAACTTTTTGAAAGTTCCATAATATTGTATGTCAATATCCCTATATTATATGATATCATAAACTGCATATTTGTGTTACTGAAAAGTCAAATTAAAGATCGTAAATCTATATAAGGAAGTTACATAGTATTTGCCATGGTTTGATTAATTAGCTAAGTTGATAGTAGTTTTGATTGTTCAGTGTTGACTCACACTATAATAAGACCAAGACTAAGGCCAAGTCATTCTTTAATATGGAAAAACAAATCTCATTTTCCTTAATAAAACTCACTCCCTCCCTAAAATATATACTACTCCTAGTCTATTTCTATTTTAAAAAACAATTTCATTACATATTATACTAATAATATAGTTTTACTAACTATAATTAACTGCATTTAGACTATTTAATCTCTGTATCTCTCGTATTTTACTACTACTAATTTTGTATTAAAACTCATTTCACGTCAAAATCTGTATAAACATATACATGCACCATACCATATCAGAACCAACTTTTAGTTTACTTTCACTTCAACTTTTTATTCTAATTGAATGCCTAGATCTAATGCAAGAAATCGGATAATTAATCATGTACACAATTACAAGAAATAAATTAAACTAAAAATTTTAAGGTTGAAAATCGAATCATGACAACTTACAACACTTAACGTGAAGGAAACCTTCGTTTATTTCCAATTTATTTTTGTTTCCTAGTTTTCTGTTACACATGCATGTCACACTTGTTTGATTCGAATTTAACTACCTTACATTTTTTATTTGGAATTTTACTAAAACAACATATGACTCTCTCTTTGTAAAAAGTAGAGAAGATATCCTTTTATCTTATCGTTCAACCTCTTATTTACTCTAAAGAATAAATATAAATCTACATGAATTATACGTTATTAATAGTACCACTAGCCTAAATTTTAAATCAAACTGAATCATTTTATTTAAATTAATTTTATACCAAATACTCCTCTTATCTTTTAAAAGTACTAGTATATCATTAGAAAGTGTTCCAATAAAAATATATATGATAAATTTATACATATTTTTTTTTACTTTGATTTAAATATAATTATGCAAATAGTCAATGAAAAAATATTTTTCTGAATTTTTAGATATTTTATTTTAAAAAGAATATGTTCGTAAATTATTGTGGAAGGATAAATGAGTAATTTATTTATTTGTTTTAAATTAATTATATTAATGAATTGATTTTAATTATTAAATACCTAAAAATCCAAATGTAATTTATATACGTTTATCCGTATTCTTTACCAAATATACCAGTACTATAACATATGGATAAACGACATCTACAACATTTTTCGAATTGATGTTCACATTTTTTGGTTAGTTGATGATTTCATTGTAATATTGTTGTCGGATCTATGTTGTGGAAATCGTCGCAAAACGATATGGTATATAAAGCCGTTTCTTAATTCTCTATATAAAGATAAATATAACCAACAAGTTAGTAATTTAAATTAAAAATGACACCCAACTAAAAAAAACTAGCAATCCATCGCTTTTGGAGGATATTAATCAATTTGAAACAATAATACGCAAAACGAAATAACGTAGAATATGCATAAGTTTTAATTAATATGCCATAATTTCTTATGACTTTTTTTTGTTGACTTACTCTAATTCGACCAAAACAAGTCCACAGCATGAATCTATAAAAACAAAGATCATCTTTCCCTCATTCAACGAAACAATTTTCACTGCCAAAAAAAAAATAAAAAAAATAAATAAATAAAAAGAATAGATGGATGAGTTTTTGAAGAAGAAATCAGTGATAACATTCTTAACAATACTATTTGTGGTTACTTGTTGCTCCGGCGTTCAAAAAGCCGAGGCAAGAATCAGACGCTACAAATGGGAGGTTAAGTACGAGCTCAAGTCCCCCGATTGTTACAAGAAGCTCACAATCACTATCAACGGTAGATCTCCAGGGCCGAGCATCGTCGCTCGGGAAGGAGATACAATCGTGGTTGAGCTCAAAAACAGTTTGTTCACTGAAAATGTTGCAATCCATTGGCATGGTATTAGACAGGTGCGATGACTTTAATATTTTATTTTTTCATATTTTATTTCAATATGTATTTTTTAAAGTTTACTTTACTATATTTATAGAGGTTGGCACATGAAGTACTATGCTTAGTATTAGTGATGCATAGTTAAAGCGGAATCGCCGGCTACCGAACCAAAGATTGCGATTTTCAAATTTTAACTGGCCTTGACGGGCTCAACTAGATTGGGCGGTCAGTTCTATTGGTCCGGTTTCGGTTTTGATTTTTAAAACCTTGAATTGGCGGTTAATAGCCACCAAATCGAGAAAATCGGATATCTATGAAAACCAATGGAAAATTGGTTAAAAAATCAGTAAAAACCGTGAAAAATCATTGAAAATTTGGGGGAAAACGATAAAAAAAAATTTAAATTTTAAACCAGATCACCTGAGCAGTTGGTTGCAGTTAAAAATCGAAACCATGAAATTTCTTCTCGGGCCAATTTCATTTTGAGTTTTTTTGAAACTAGAACCGTTGGTTCGGAATCAGAACCATCGGTTTCTTGAAACGGCGGCATTGTTAGCATGTTATATACTCCATTATTGAGTTATATCTTGACTACCTAATTATTTTTGGATCATCACTTGAGACAAAATATTTGTGGTTTAACAATGGTTTAATTAATTGGGTTTGATTATGACAGATTGATACACCATGGATGGATGGAACAGAAGGGGTAACACAATGCCCAATTTTGCCTGCTGACACATTTGTGTACAAGTTTGTAGTGGACAGGGTGAGTTTCTATTTCTTCCAACAAAAACATATATCCATCATTCTTTATACTATGATATTGGTTAGTTTGTAGTGGACTTGATGAGTTTCAATTAGGATATCTATAATTTTTTATAATTTATTTGTCACTTTTGTTTAAAACAACTTATAAATTTTAAAGTAGGTTACATATATTTTTTAATCCTGAACTGAATCGGCCCGACCCCTTCGTCAATTCTAAATGTAAGCATGTTTAGAATTCAATAATAATTTAGATAAGGAGAAAAGTCTAAATGAATAATTAAAGAAATAATTCAATGCCCAAGTTGCGCAGCTTAAACGTCAAACCATTGAATAACTATATAGTACTAAAAGAAATAATTTGTTTGGTATTTTTTTCCGAAATCTAAATAGTAAATGGTTTCAAAAATTCGCAATTGTGTTCCGTAATGATTTATTTGATTTGGAGCACATATGTAAAATATTGACGATTTATATGAACTGTGTCACATACGTGTACTATTGTGATGTAGCGGATGACGAAACAACATTGTTCTAAAGCTAAGAAACTAAAAGGATTAAATAATTTAATTCTCCACTCCACTTTTTTCTCAACTGGAGTAGTTAATTTGCAGCCTGGAACATATTTATATCATGCACATTACGGCATGCAAAGAGAGGCTGGTTTGTATGGATCGATTAGAGTATTGCTCAATGAAGGAGAGTCAGAGCCATTCCAATACGACTATGATCGAAGCATAATTCTCAATGATTGGTATCACAAGAGCACCCATGAACTATCTCTTGGCCTCTCTTCAATTCCCTTTGCATGGGTTAATGAGCCTCAAGTAATCATTTCACTAATTAATTTAATTAATACTACTAAACATTTTAAATCAAGACTAATGGATAATTACTTTTTTTTCTAGTCAATCTTGATCCATGGGAGAGGAAAATTCAATTGCAACACCGTGGGGACCACAACAAATCTATGTAATACCTCCAACCCGGAATGTGCACCTTACGCAATAACGGTTGTACCGGGCAAGACCTACCGTCTCCGGATCGGCAGCTTGACGGCGCTCTCCGCTCTGAGCTTCGAAATCGAAGGCCACAACATGACCGTGGTGGAAGCCGACGGTCATAACGTCGATCCATTCGTCGTCAAAAACCTATTCATCTACTCAGGAGAGACCTACTCTGTTCTGGTCACTGCTGACCAGGATCCTTCTAGAAACTACTGGGCCAGCGCCAAAGTTGTCAGCCGAAATAGCAGCACGCCAAATGGCCTTGCTATCTTCAACTACTACCCCAACCACCCGCGGCGGGACCCACCCACTGTCCCGCCGCCGGGGCCGCACTGGGATGACGTGGCTCCCAGACTGGCCCAAAGCTACGCCATCAGGGCGCGGCCAGGGTACATCCATCCACCACCCCTGAAGTCCGACCGTACCATCGTGATGCTAAACACGCAAAACGAGGTAGGCGGATACAGGCGGTGGTCGGTCAACAATGTGTCGTTCAACCTGCCCCACACGCCGTACCTCATAGCCTACAAGCACAACCTCCTCCACGCCTTCGACCAGCGGCAGCCGCCGGACGGCTACGACTTCGTCAGGTACAACATCTCCGCTCCCCCTCCGAATCCCAATGCCACCATCAGCAACGCCACGTATAGACTAGAGTTCAACACCACAATCGATGTTGTTTTGCAAAACGCTAACACGATGAACGTTAACAATAGCGAGACGCACCCGTGGCATCTGCATGGGCACGATTTTTGGGTGTTGGGATATGGCGTGGGGAAGTTTGATGTGGGTAAGGATAGCGAGGAATTCAATTTGGTGGATCCCATCATGAAGAACACGGTGGCCGTGCACCCGTTTGGGTGGACGGCGTTGAGGTTCCGGGCGAATAATCCGGGCGTGTGGGCATTCCATTGCCATATTGAGTCGCATTTCTTCATGGGAATGGGAGTGGTTTTCGAAGAAGGGGTTGAGAGAGTTGGGGAGTTGCCCTCTTCTATCATGGGATGCGGTGATACTAAAGGCTTTTACACACCGTAAAATTATATTACATCCGTTTGCGATAGATATACTCCCTCCGTCCACCATTAGGAGTCCTTGGGCGGCACGAGTTTTAAGAAATGTTAAGAAAAGTGGGTGGAAAAAAGTTAGTGGAATAGGATTCTCATTTGTACATACTCCCTCCGTCCGATTAAATATGCAACCTTTGCTTTTCGGCACGAGATTTTATGTAGTGTTGTTTTGTGAGTTAATGAAGAGAGAGTAAAGTAAGAGAGAAGAAAAAGTAGAGAGAGTATTGTTTCCATTTTTAGAAACATTTTATTTTTAATGGGACAAACCAAAAAAATGAAAACGTTTCATTTCTAACAGAACAAAGAGAGTATTAGTTTTAAATGAAATATGAGTGGAATGTGTTAGTAGAATGTAAGACTCTATTACTATTTATGGTAAAAGTGAATCGGGACTCCTGTTCACGGACGGACTAAGATAGAAAAATGAGACTCCTATTTGCAGATAGACAGAGTAGTTATTTACAAAACTAGAATTATAGCCTATAGTGCATTCTTAATTAAAAATCACATTTATCACATTTTCGTTTATAGTAGTATTCTTTATATATTTTTCGGTCGATTTTGATAAATAAGAGCATCTCCAATGCAAATAGGCCAGCCACTCTCTCTCCCTGCCACGTCAGCAGCACTAAAAATCCACATGGCACATCAGATTTAGGCCAGTCATAGGCCAGCCGCAATAAAAATAATTCAAGAAATACTACATTTACAGAATTAAAATTACGATTAAATTACGGAATTAAATTTACGACATATATACGGGAAAAATTCGTTAATTTTATTTAAATAAAAAAAGTACATTAACTAAAAATCAAAAAAATTACATAATAAAAAAAAATCCGGACTTCCACACACGAGCCACCGCCCCACTCTACTCCTCACTAATTTATTAAAAAAATACATTAAAAAAATGTTCGTATGCCTTGAATCCGTTATAGTTTGCCGCTAGCCGAACGGGGGTCTTGCTGTGACATGTTTCTGTTTTAGGTCTTAATTTTGTATTGTGTCTAGCCCGTCGTCTGTGTGCCTATTTAAAAATTACATAATTAAAAAAAAATCATACAAAAACATTAAAAAAATACATTATATAGTTTTCCAAAAATTAAAAAAAATAAATAAAAAATAGCGCTGGCCGATCGGCACGCCACAATGGCGGCCAGTGCATCGGCCAGCGCACCCGAATCGGCTAGCCCACGCCGCTTTTCTCGCCGATTCTCGGCTGGCCTGCTGCAATGGTTTGGCTAGCGACCCGAATCAGCTAGCCGATTGACTAGCCAGCATTGAAGATGCTCTAATAGTGTTACTAAGAGCACTCCCAATGGAGTTCCCTTATTTCTCCCTTATTTCTCCCTAACTCCTGCCACATCAGCGCCACATCAGCATCACATTTTATCCCCAGTTTTTAGCCAACCCCTACAATGGTTTCTCCCTTATTTCTCCCTTATTTCTCCCTAACTCAACATTTCATTTTTACATCATCACTAATTTAATTGTTTTATTTTTATATATAATAAAGCTAGCTTATTTAATTTATAAAGATAAATCAAATAAATAGTAATAAAGTTCGTTGTATTAAACACGGGTACACATTACAACGAAGAAAATTAAAAAAAAAAAAAGTACACGAATGGAAATAAAAAATCAAAAAAAAAATTCAAAGAAAAAAAAATTCAAGGGCGGTGGGCGCGGTTTCTATTTGCCCACAATTCTTCGATGATATCGTGTTGTAGTGCTTGATGGGCCTCCTTCTGGTGTATGTCCATGAACGCCTGGAACCGTTCATGTTCGTTGTGCGGTACACCCTGGCGGGCGGACTCGGTTGAGACACCGTGACTCGATGATGCAACACTTGGGTCGTTGGTGACGTCGAGGACGCCTTCGTGTTCATCTTCGATGATCATGTTATGCATGATGATGCACGCATACATGATATCGGCAATATCCCCCTGGTAGAAAAAGCGCGTCGGACCCTTTACCAGTGCAAATCGCGATTGGAGCACCCCAAATGCCCTCTCCACATCCTTGCGCGCAGACTCTTGCGCTCGGGCAAAATACCTTCTTCTATCTCCGAGTGGGCATCTGATCGTCTTCAGAAACACGGGCCATTGCGGATAGATGCCGTCAGCCAGGTAGTACCCCATGTTATGCACATTGCCATTGGCCGTGAATTCGATGGAGGGGCCTAATCCGTTGATCCGCTCGTTGAAAAGGGGCGAGGAATTGAGAACATTTAGGTCGTTGTTCGACCCGGCTATACCAAAATAAGCATGCCAAATCCAAAGCCGTTGGTCGGCAACGGCTTCAAGAATGATGGTGGGATGCGTACCTTTGTAGCCGGTAGTAAACTGGCCTCGCCACGCGGTTGGGCAGTTCTTCCACTGCCAGTGCATACAGTCGATGCTGCCGAGCATCCCCGGAAAGCCGTGGGTCCTCCAGTGCCAATCCAGTAGGAACTGGCAGTCAGCTGCGTCCGGCGAGCGAAGGTAGTGCTCCCCAAATATCTCTCGCACGCCCTGACAGAAATTCTTCAGGCACTCGTTGCCAGTCGTCTCGCCGCATTGCAGATACTCATCGAACATGTCGGCGGACCCTCCATATGCCAACTGCCGGATGGCAACAGTGCATTTCTGTAGGGGCGATAGTCCGGGCTTCCCTGCTGCGTCTCGCTGGAGCCGGAACTCGGGGTAACGCGCGGACAACGCATTAACAATGCGCAGGAAGAGGGAGCGGCGCATTCTGAACCGGCGACGAAATACATCTGCCGGATAACGTGGTTCCTCCGCGAAATAATCGGCGAACAGCCGATCGTGCGCACCAGTGTGGTTGCGAGGGATGTATCGGCGCCGCCGGCGGATTGGCCGTTGGGGGGGTGGCTGCTGCATTCGAGCGATCTCGCTTTGTATGCAGCGGGAGATATAGTTGTTGATTGGGTTGTTGGCGAAACCCGCTACATCCCATCCGGTGGGAGCGGGAGGTACCTCTTCTTCGGAAGAAGAATGTGATATTTCCTCGTCGGACTGAGCACGAGACGATGAATCAGAACTCATTTAATAAAGATGGAGAGAAAAAAGATTGAAAATTTGTGTGAATGAAGTTTGTGGGTGATGAATGGAGGAAGAGGATGAAATATTTATAGGGGTGGGATAAAATAGCCGTTCGGCCAAAAAAAAAAAAAAAAATTTTAAAAATCGCCGATTATCGCCGAGCGTCGCCCACAGTGGCCGGCGATCGCTCGGCGATAATCCGGCGATAAATCGCCACTCGGCGAAGCAACGGTAACATTATCGCCGAATTATCGCCGACTTCGCCACAATGGCCGGCGATAATTCGGCGATAATCGGCGATTTATCGCCGAGAATTCGCCACCTCCATTGGGAGTGCTCTAAGTTTCCAATGACTAATTCCTTCTTGAGCTTCTCATTACATCCGCATCATCTCATATTCGTCACATATGATTTGATTTTGTAACCCAAACTAACATAGAAGGAATTTAAGAAATTAAAAAGAATACAAATACTACTCCCTCCTTCCCATTAAAGATGACCCACTTTCCTTTTTAATTTGTCTCAAACAAGATGATCAATTACTTAAAATGGAAACACTTTTATCTCTACTTTATTCCCTCTCTCTTACTTTACTATTTTCTCTCAGCACACAAAATAAAGTTGCATAAAATCTCGTGCCGCCCAAAGAAGGGGTCATCTTCCTTTAGACGGAGGGAGTAACTAAACTGTATAACAAACACTGGGTGTTAGTCGGGCCCACTCACCGACATTCAGTTCACCTCAAACGATTTCGAGTTATTTTCTGGTGGGCCTGATGGGCTCTTTTTAATTTCAAGCTAAAGTTTTGGGCCATTATGAAATTATTGATAATAGTAGTATTTTCTTGTAACAATAATTACTATCAATTACCATGTAGTTTTTATTCAGTTTTAATTTTATATGCTTTTTGAATTCCGTACTTATCAGCAAGAACTAGTTTCACGCCCGTGCTATGCACGCTCCTTATTTTATTCGCACTAGTGTGAATTATTAATTAGATAAAACTAAATAAGTTTTGAATTACAAATACTCATGTTGATTAGAACAATGTTGGATTTCTTTTACAAATAACGTGGTCACACATAATATACTCATTATTTTTAAAAATTATAATTAAATTATGTAATGAAATTAGGATTTTACATATTCTTTATTTCAACCGTTCTATATATTTTGTAAGCTAAACCACTTGATTTATATATTTTAAATTTTGGACAAACGAAATTTAAGTTTGAAATATTTAATTTTTTTAAATGAATCAATTTTAAGGAGTATTTGAATTTGGTTAAGCTCGACTATCCAATTCTATTTAATTTACATTACAAATTATCAGAATTATAATATCCTAATCTATAACAATTCAACTACTTATTACTAATAATTTACTAATTCTAATCAAATTTTAATTATACAAACATCATTTAAGTGTAATCATACCACTTCAAAGCATTTGCATTCTTCTTTGCCTCTAGCTTCCTCCTCTCCTTCAACAAGCTCTCTCTTTCACTCTTCCAATCTCTAAGAAATGGGCCGCAAAATCGAAATGAAGAAGATCGTTGATGTTACCAAATGTCAGGTAACATTCTCGAAGCGTCGCAACAGCCTAATGAACAAGGCCAGTGAAGTGGCTGTGTGCTGCGATGCCGATGTTGCTATAGATCAAAATTAAGTAAATTAATTTACTGATTTTAGTTAAATTTTTTGATGAATTGTAGATATGCCGGCAGACAAGAGATTGATGTAAGCTTCTATTTTCTTTTCTTTTTTTTTGGGTTAATTTTCATTTTTTTCAAGTTCTTAATTTTTTTTCTTGGTGCAATTTTGGGTGAATGCACAGCCATATAAGAAACGTGCAGCTGTGTGCGTTTTTCTCAAATTAATTTTTTTTTTGGGTTTCAAATCTCTTTATTATGTTCATGTTATTGAGATGAGACTAACACTGTTCACTTTTACATAAGATTAAATTCAGAAAAATATTACAACTACTATAGAAAAAATTAAATACAAACATTTATAAAGATGGGTAATTTTAAAAGTTCAAAAAATTTAAATCATGTACTTTAACAATCCAGTTTCTATATAGTAGTAGTAAAAATTACTACAAGTATACACATTATCATAAATACAAAATAGTAAGTTCTTGTATTAGAGTCTGGTAGAAATTTTTTGTCATATGCTACTTTATTTAGACTTAAATGGGCAAAAAACTGACTTTTTTTTATATATATAAAAAGTCAATTTAGTTTCAAAATACAAGTCCATGAATTCATGCCATAAAATAACTAAAAGCATAAATTGAAACTCAATCTAAAGCAAAATTAAGGAAATACGTAATCGAAAAGATTCTCAACTATCTATTTCCTGATCTAAACCCTCTGGCTCGGGCTGGCCTCATTGTGGCTCGTTTTGGGCCTTGATCGGTTGTTGCAGTTTGACCACGATCAGACAAGCTCGCGGGGCTGAGTCGGGGGCCCTATCAAGTGACCTTAATTAGCTTTCAAAATATTCATTTTATGCTCACACACACACGCACAAAAGATAGTAGATTATTGTACTTGTCAATATAGTGCACCATGCTTGATTCACCATTGATGCGGCTTAGGTTGTCTAACTTCTCCATCAATTCATGCTGTATAAATAAATCTAATTAATTAGAAACCCACAATATATGTAAAGAAATTTGAAACCAAAATTCTTGAATTTGAGAAAAACGCACATACCTCCGCGTGCCACTAATGTCTGTGCACCCAATAATCGCACGAAATTGCACCAAGGAAAAAAGTTAAGAACTTGAAAAAATCAAATTTAAACAAAAAAAATTGAAAAAAGAAGTGGTTTTAATTACTGCATCATGATCCTGTACTCTAGTGTATTCATATGCCGATTTTGGAACTCTTCAATCCTGTTTCAATTCATCAATAATCAACTAAAATTAGTAAATTTAATTACTTAATTTTTTTTATGTATAGAGAGAGTGAGAAAGAGAGAGAGACTCTTTTTGTTTGTCAAATTCGGGGAGTGGGCATGTGGGAGTAAATGCAATCAATTTAGGCTTAACATCGCTGCGCACAGCGACTTCTCTGGCCCAGCTCTTCTGAATTTTGTTTCCAGCCATTTTTAGATATTGAAAGAGAGAGTGAGAGAAGTTGTTGAAGGAGCGGAGGAAGCAAAGAGAGAAAAGAAGTTGCAAATGCTTAATTTGAGATGTGGTATGATTTAGGGTAGTAACGAGGCCTATTTATAGGCGGGGAGAGAATCTTGCAGCTGATGAATAAAGTAGGAGTATTTATGTTTCACACTAATTACTAAGAATATCCCCGGGTTCGGCGCGCTTGGCTCGGCTCGCGTAGGTGCTAATTAGACGGGTCCACATCAATCCTCTCCTCTCTCGATATGAATTTTCTATTACTATGTTCCAATAATTAATATCCATATACTAGTAAGAGATTTCTCCGAATCTATTTATTCTCGTCTATCGGTTTATTATCTATAGTTAGTTATTGTACGACGCTGAGATTTTTCATTCCGAGGTCCCACTTTATACACATGTAATTTAGTTTTTAAATTCAACGATCCAAATAAATGCTGAGTAAAAGAAATTGAGTAATAGATTTCTTCGAATCTATTTGCTTTTGTTTGTTGGTATATTGGCGATTGTATATTAACGATTAGTTATTGTACTCGTGACAGATTAGAATAAAAAAACAAATTGGGTAATATTTCTTCGAATTAATTTGTTTTTATTTGTTGGTATATTGTCGATTTTACTGGCACATGTGTCTGTCAAGGATTTATTCTATAGATTCTACTTTTTATTCGCGAAATATAGCTTTTAAACCCGATGAATTCAAATAATAACTGACGACGGATTAGAATAAAAAATTATAAGTATAGTCTAAATAAATAAGTATGCTCACAGATGCTTACATACATTGACCGACGCATATAAGTTCTTAAGGGATCTCAACCCCTTTCAAACTTGTTTTTATTTAATTATTTTGTTTAATACTACAATTTATAAATTTATTTAAAATTTATATAAATTGTTATGCAAAAGCTCATATTAGTGATTTAAATCAAATAAAAACATAAATTTTACCAAATGTATTTTGTGTACGCTGAGCATAAGTAGGTATGTAGTACTCCCGCCGTTCCATAATAGTAGAGTCACTTCTTTTTGGTATGGAGATTAAGAAATAAATATTGAATGTATTAAGTGAAGAGATAATAAAGTAGGATAAAGAGAAAAATAGAGAGAATAAAGTAAGAGAGAGAATAAAATAAGTGAGGAAAAAAGTGTTATATTTTTTTTAAGAGTGAACTACAAATTTAGTACCTATGTATGGAGGTTCGAACGCTAGATACCCCTATGTTTTAAAAATATCGCCACACATCTCTATGTATGGACTTAATATTATTTGAAGGATTTGTTCACTGTTCATGGACTTTTAAATTCTTTTTTCCACTTGAATTTAACCAAAATGCCACTAAGGGCATTCTGGTCTTTCTAAAACAAGGGTACCATTGATGATATTTTAATATTCTTATAGAGGTACCTCAAATGAAATTTTAATACTATTGATACTTGAAAGTTGAAACGATATAAAATTTAACACTTTACAATTTTCAAGGAAATAATTTATCTTCATGTCTACATGTTTAACACGAAAGCTAATATAATAATATTATATTATTATTTTTTAAAAAGTTTAATCTTCTTTATCCTCTCCAACGAGGACATCCATTTTTTTACTTCTGATACAAAAGTGCAGTTCAACCCATTCTACCATTCCAATTTTGATTATTTACTCTCCAATAATATTAACTTGGTGAAGGCTGAAGAAGAGTTTTTAATAATTTTCAAATAGAAAAAAAAAAGTTCTCGAAAGGGGCTTAAGCCCTCCATCGAGAGAGAAGAGAAGAAGTGAACGGTCCTTTTTATTGAGAGTGAAGTTCAAATAGACAATAGGCAGAAGTGGCAGAGTGAAAAAGAGAATGGTTCATTCTAAAGATTTAAAAACCCTTCTACTGACATTTTGGTTAAATTTGAGTGGAAAAATAGCTTAAAATTATGTGAGTAGTGAAAAGGTCTTTCAAATGATATTAGGTTCATACATAAAGGTGTGTGACGATATTTTTGAAACTTAGGGGTGTCTAGCGTTCGAACCACTATACATAGGTCCCAAATTTGTAATTTACTCTATTTGAAAAGACTGAAATGCTTTAGGTGGCATTTTAAAAAAAAAATGAGAGTGAGAAGGGCATGACCGACCGTAAAAAGGACTCCAAATGATATTATATGCATACATAGAGGTGTCTGATGCATTTTTTGAAACATGGATACCTCCAACGTTCGAATGACAATACATAGGGGTGTTTTTTATAGTTCACTCTTTTTTTAAATAGAAAAATGACTATATTATGATAGTACGTTCAAAAAATAAAAAATGATTTTACTATTATGGAATAGAGAGAATATATAGTAGTACGAGGGATAAATTTTCAACAAGAAAGTAAAAGGTTACACGCTGTATAGTAAAGTACTCCCTCCGTCCCAAGGTATTAGACCAACTTTCCTTTTTGGGATGTCCCAATATATTAGACTTATTTCCCTTTTTAGCAAAAAGCATCTATCTTATTTTATTCTCCACCTACTTTTTTCTCTCTTCTCTCTCCTACTTTTTCCCTCTCTCATACTTTACTCTCTCCACTTTAACTATTTAAATATTCATTCCTTAAATCATGTGCCCAAAAGAAGTGAGTCTAATACTCCGGGACGGAGGGAGTAGTATTTATTAGAAAGGAGTTGGTCTCAACTCTCTATACTATTATTAGAAAGGAGTTGGTGCCAACCAAAGTCACATGTTATTAATGGTTGTACACAATGTCAACTTATCCCGTACAAAAAAATTAATTTAGATTTTTAACTATAAATATAAGAGTGAATTATAAAAATGGTCTCTGGACTATGGGTTTATCTCGTCCATAGTCTTTGGACTTTAAAAAATCGCCAGTAGTCCCTGGACTAAGGGTTTATCTCGAAATAGGTCCTTTTGGCTTTTTTTGGTACGAAAATACCCTTTGATATTATTTTGGGGGATTTGGGCAATTTGGTCTTTTTACACTTTTAACATTTTAGGGTTTAGTTATGTACTAACTTTGATATTATTTCAAAATTATCATTCTTCTTCCATTTTGTTATCATTCACTGAATTTGTCTTTTTTTAATTTCAATATTAGATTTGATTTTATAAAATTAAATTTAATATTTAGATTATTAAATATCAATAATTTTTTTTAATGAAAATTATTAATTCATGGACACTATAAATATTGATTAAAACTATTAATTTTTGCTATTTAATATAATATTCAATTGAATTGAAGAAGTACAGAAAAATAATATTAATCATGATGGAAAAATAAGAGTTATTCTATTTAGCCTCCGTTCGTTTGTTATAATTGCTTGTGATTAAATATTATGAAGTTGACTAAAAATTTGATCCTACTTAAAATTTTATATAGGAGTATTTTTGTTGAAATTTTCTAGTAAATTTTGATTGTTTTAAAATTAATAAACGAAAATTATATTAGTCTTACATTAGATGCATATTTATTTCAGAATAAATTGTGTTATATAATCTATTTATGATTAAAACTAAGGTGTTGTCATACCTTATTGATTACATAGTACTATACACTATTAAATATTGATTATAACTATTAATTTTTGCTATTTAATAATTTTTATAATTAAAAAAATTTATTGATATTTAAAAATTAAAAATTAAAATTTTGTAAAATTAAATCTAATATTGAAATAAAGAAACAAAGTGAAGGATGACAAAAGGGAAAAAGGATGATAAATTTGAAATAATATCAAAGTTAGTACATAACTAAAATAATATCAGA
Organism: Salvia hispanica; assembly: GCF_029641045.1. Lineage (NCBI taxonomy): Eukaryota > Viridiplantae > Streptophyta > Magnoliopsida > Lamiales > Lamiaceae > Salvia > Salvia hispanica. Next base: position 15,846,365 of record NC_142694.1, read on the forward strand.
TTTAAAATGTTAAAAGTGTAAAAAGACCAAATTGCCCAAACCCTCCAAAATAATATCAAAGGGTATTTTCGTACCAAAAAAAGCCAAAAGGACCAATTTTGAGATAAATCCTTAGTCTAGGGACTACTGGCGATATTTTTAAAGTCCAGGGACTATGGGCGAGATAAACCCATAGTCCAGGGACCATTTTTGTAGTTCACTCTAAATATAAATGTATTAATACTTTTTTCATCCAAAAAAATCTCATTTGTGAACATCACGGGTTTTAATAAGAAATTAGTAAAGTAAGAAATAGGAGGAGAAGAAATGGATAAAGTAATAGAGATAGAGAGAAAAGTAGGTAAAATATTAGAGTGGGGAGAAATAGTAAAAAAAAGTATAAAGAAAAACTTTACATTTTAACAAATGAGACTATTTTTTATGAATATTCTAAAATAGCAAAATAACACCATTTTTCATGAAAGATGGGAGTATGAAAAAAGTGGTTAAAGTAAGTTGTTGTATTGAAGTCCAGAAAATGGTTGAGATTTTGTGTCACATGCTACTATATTTAGATTTAAATGGGCATAAATGTGACTTTTTTTAATACTACTATATAAATAGTCAAAACAGTTTTAAAATACAATACCACGAATTCAGGCTATAAAAAAAATTCCATTCGTGTTCATGCAACTTCCCGTAGTTAATTTGAATTCACTAAATACCACCATGTCACTATTATATATGCCACTAGTAGTACTATACTACAATATTGATTTTGCTAAGTGGGTTCAGGGTTTAGGTTGTATGCTAGTTATATTAATTAAGTTTTACATTATTTCACATTTTTTACCACTAAAATACAGGTAGTAATTACGAGTTGTTTACTCTCCCACAGATTTCTTCAACTTTTTTCACTCAAGATGGGCAAATTTTGTCCTAATAGCTCATGCATATGAAGAAAAAGTGTGCTATGAAGATTTGAATCGATTTATTTCAAATGTAGGGATAGTGTTTTTAATCTCTAATTAGTGAAAGAAATAAAAAAGAATAATAAAATAAACCAATTAGTCTTATCCCATTATCTCTATGAATTTAAATTGGAGCTATCTCTATTCCAACCGTTTGTCATTAATAACTTTTTATCTCTAGACCTTTATAGAATAAGTATCACTTGATATTCCACCTACCTCATTTTATTGCAAGATGATGCATTTCATGTGACTTTTTGGCATCAACTCCTTTCTCATTAACAAGATAGAGTGTGTTACGTTTTAATTTAATGTTGAAAACGTATCCCTACTACTATTATATCCAACATACATACATAGTGTGCTTAGCGTACGAATTTTTTTTTTTTTTGGTCAAAACCTTATGTTTAGTTGATTTAAATCACTAGTATTAGCTTAAATTTGAAAAATGAATTACAAAAAATAATTAAAAAACAAGTTTGGTAGGAGTTCATGTCTCTTAAACACCTTATTTGTCAATGTTTGTAAGCATTATCTCTATGACCATAGTTAATATTTAGTCAGTATCGACAAATTTTCATTCTCATTTGTTATCAGTTATTATTGGGAGTAAGCATATTTCAAAGCTAAATTTCACTTATGTAAATTAGAATCTATAGAATTAACCACCCTGACGCACGTGTATCGGTACGATAACCAACCATTAATATATATTCGGCAATATACCGACAAATAAAAGGAAATTGATTTGAAGAATTTGTTACCCATTTTGTTTAATGCGTCACCAATACAATAATCAAATATTAACGTACAATCGATAGTATACTGGCAAATTAAAACAAACTAATTCAGAGTAATCTCTAACCGTATTTTTTATTTCTAATGTGTCATCAATTATTATTTGGACCGTTGAATTTAAAAATTAAATTACACGTGTATAAAGTGGGACCCCGTAATGAAATCTTGGCGCCGTACAATAATTAACTCCAGACAGTATACGGACAAACGAAAATAAATATATTCGGAGAAATCTCTTACCCGTAACTGGATATTAACTATCGGAATGCCAGGAATAGAAAATTTATAAAGACCTCGACACCGACTTTTTATACGAGAGAGGATTAACATGGGGCTATCTGATTAATACCTGCGTAGGCCGTGTGAAACCCGGGAATACCCTTAGTAACTAGTGCGAAACATGGCTACCTCTACTTTATAATGTTTGAGGCCAAAGGTCTTGGGTTCGGGTCCTTCGTGGTGCCCCTTTAAATCTATATTCATTTAACGATAAAAAATAAAAAGAGTAGTGATTAAAGATAAAAAAAACTCTTAATTAATCTTTTTATATGGGGTAAGTTGACATTGCGTACAACCATTAATAAGCATTAATCTAGCTTCCTCTCTTTCACTCCTTCAATCTCTAAGAAATGGGTCGCAAAATCGAAATGAAGAAGATCGTTGATGTTACCAATGCCAGGTAACATTCTCGAAGCGTCGCAGCAACTTGATGAAGAAGGCCAATGAAGTGGCCGTGTGTTGCGATGCAGATGTCGCTTTCATCGCATTTTCTCCTTCTGGCCGTGTGAGCAAATTTTCCAATCTAAAAAAGTATGCCTCTCTCTCTATATATATATGTATATGTCAAAATGAAGTAAATTATTTTACTGATTTTAGTTGATTTATGATGAATTTGTAACAGGATTAAGATTTGCCATATCGGTATATATGTGAATATGCCGGCAGACAAGAGATTGATGTAATTAAAACGACTTCTTTTCTCTTTTTTTTTGGGTTAATTTACAATTTTTTAAAGTTCTTAAACTTTTTTTCTTTGTGCGATTTTGGGTGAATGCTTAGCCATATAGTTCCATAACTATGGATGGGGATCCGCTGCTATGCAATATTGCACAGCAGCCCTACTGTTACACCCATTGAATAAAAAAATTAAATAAATTAAATCAAATAAAATTAGTAAAATTAATATTATTTTTATTGCTATATTTGAAACAGCAGAGGCTGCTGTGCAATATTGCACAGACAGAGACATATAACTATATAACCAATGTGCAACAGTGCAAGTTTGTGCGTTTTTCTCAAATTATTTTTTTTTCAAATGTCTTTATTATGTTGATGTTATTGTGATGAGACTAACACTGTTCACTTTTACATAGTATTAAATTCAGAAAAATAATACTCAATAGAAAAAACTAAAAAAAATATATAAAGATGGGTAATTAATTTAAAATAAATTTTTTTAAAATTCAAAAAATTCAAATCATGTACTTTAATAATTCAGTTTCTATACGGTAGTAAAAATTGCTACGAGTATAAATTAGGAGACACATTATAAGAAACACCAAATAGTCAGTTCTTGTATTGAAGTCAGGAAAGTGGTTGAAATTTTTTGTCATATGCGACTATATAACTGATTTTTTTTAATATATAAAATGTCAATTCAGTTTCAAAATACAACACCACGAATTCATGCTATAAATAAAAGCAGAAATTAGAAATTGAAACTCATTCTAAAGCAAACATAAAGAAATATATAATCAAGAAGATTCTCAACTATCTATTTCTTGAGCTAAAGTCTCTGGATCGGGCTGGCCTCGTTGTGGTTCATTTCGGGCCTCGATTGGTTAACGCAATTGGATCTCGTTTCACATGAAAATGCATCATCTCGCGATAAATAAGGTAGGTGTGAAAATCAAGTAATGGTGATTCTATAAACGTCTCGAGATAAAAAAAAATTATTAGCTCCAATTTTAATTCATAGAGATAATGGGGTAAGACTCATTGGCTTATTTTATTATTCGTTATATGTATTCTTTCACTTAGAGACTAAAACACTATCCCTACATTTGAAACAAATCGGTGCAAATCTTCACAGCACACTTTTTCTTCATATATGTCATAACATGCGTGAGCTATTAAGACAAATTAGCCCATGATTACTACTTGTATTTTAGTTCGATATAGTGGTAAAAAATGTTAAATATTGTAAAACTTAAACAAAATAACTAGCATAACGCACACTCAATTTAGTGGTAAAAATGTTAAATAATCACCCTTATCAACAGTGGATTATCTAAGTAAAACTTAATCATCAAATTATTATGTTAATTCATGTAATTAGCACATATTATTGGCTGCACGAACTGTGAACGCCTACTAACGTTATTGTGCAAGTTTTACAATGAGATGTGACTTTAAAAATTTAGTGAAATATAGTGTAGGGTCAACTTATCTCAGATAAAAAAAATTAAATAAGATTTTTGAGTATATATAAACGTATTAAAATGAAAAAGTTGTTGAGATTTTTAGCAATGAAGGTATTTCAAATTTTAAATCATAAATAACAAATAGTAGTTGTTGTATTGGAGTCAGGAAAATAGTTGAAATTTTTGGTCTTATGCTACTATATTTAGACTTAAATGGGCAACATACTAATTTTTTTAATATATAAAAATTTAATCCAGGCCATAAAATACTAAAAAGCAAAAATTGAAACCCAATCTAAAGCAAAAATAAGGAAATACATGATCGAAAAGATTCTCAATTATCTATTTCCTGAGCTGAAGTCTCAAGATCGGGATGGCCTTATTGTAGCTGGTTTCGAGCCTCGATCGGTTGTTGCAGTTTGACCTGGATCAGACAAGCTCGCGGGGCTGAGTCGGGGGCCCTATCAAGTGACCTTAATTAGCTTTCAAAATTGTCATTTTATGCGCGCACACACACACGCACAAGTTAAGAGAGAGAGAATATTACTTGTCAATATAGTGCAGCTTGCTTGATTCACCATTAATGAGGCTTAGGTTGTCTAACTTCTCCATAAATTGTTGCTATATAAATAAATCTAATTAATTACAAACCCACAATATATGTAAAGAGATTTGAAACCAAAATTCTTGAATTTGAGAAAAACGCACATACCTCCGCGTGCCACTTTAGTCTGTGCACCCAAGAATCGCACGAAATTGCACAAGAAAAAAAAAATTAAGAACTTGAAAAAATCAAAATTAAACAAAAAATTTTTTTTAAAAAAAAAGTGGTTTTAATTACTTCATCATGGCCCTGTACTCTAGCGTATTCATATGCCGATTTTGGAACTCTTCAATCCTGTTTCAATTCATCAATAATCAACTAAAATTAGTAAAATAATTTACATAATTTTTGTCAACAGAGAGAGAGACTCTTTTTGTCTGTCAAAATCGTAGAGATGGCATGTGGGAGTAAATGCAATCAATTTAGCCTCAGCATCGCTGCTCACAGCGACTTCTCTGGCCCTGCTCTTCTGAATTTTGTTTCCAGAGAAGTGGTGTTGAAGGAGCGGAGGAAGCAAAGAGAGAAAAGAAGTTGCAAATGCTTAATTTGAGATGTGGTATGATTTAGGGTAGTAACGAGGCCTATTTATAGGCGGGGAGAGAATCTTGCTGATGAATAAAATAGGGGTAGTTATGTTTCACACTAATTACTAAGGGTATCCTCGGGTTCGGTGCGCTACGGCTCGTGTAGGTGTTACTTAGACGGGTCCACGTCAACCCACTCTCGTAAAAAAAAGTCGGTACTGAGACCTATATGAATTTTCTATTCCTGGTGTTCCGGAAATTAATAACCAAATACGGGTAAGCGATTTCTCCGAATCTATTTATTGTCTGGAGTTGATTATTGTACTACGAGATTTTATTCTGGCCAGGGTCCCACCTCATACGCATGTAATTTATTTTTTTAAATCGACGATACAAATAATTATGGATGACGCATTAAAATATTTAAAAATTAGGGAGTAAAGTTCTTCGAATCTTTTTGTTTTTATTTGTCGGTATTTTGTCGATTATACGTTAACAATGAGTTACTATATTAATGACGCATTCAAAAATTAGATAACGGATTTCTTCGAATCAATATTTGTTTTTATTTGTCGGTATATTGTCGATTATACGGATGTACGTGTGTCAGTGGTTTATTCTATAGGTTTCACTTTATATTCGCGAAATATAGCTTTTAAATTTGATGAATCCAGATAATAACCGTTGAAGAATTAGAACAAAAATTTATCGATACAGACTAAATATCAAGTAGGATAGAGAAAAAAAGTAAAGAGAACAAAGTGTTACTTTTTGATAAATAGGGAAATGACTCTACTATAATAGAATGTCATAAAATGGAAAATGATTCTACTATTATGAAACGGAGGGAGTACGCAGTAGTATAAATTTGGTAGGGATAAGTTTTCAGCGAGAAATTAAAAGGTTACACGCTGTATTATTAATTAGAAGGGAGTTGGTGTCAATGATTTATAGTAAATTAGAAAGAAGTTGGTGCCAACCAAAGGCACATGAATTAAATGCTTAGTCATGGTAGTACACAAGTCAACTTATCCCATATAAAAAATTAATTAAGTTTTTTAACTATATATATAAATGTATTAAACTCCTTCCATACAAAAAAATAGTCACATTTATGGAATCACGAGTTTTGATGAAAAATTGATAAAGTAAAAAAAAAGAAGAGAAAAAGTGAGTAAATTAAGTAACAGAGATAGTAAGAGAAATAGAGAGAAAAATTAGGTAAGTATGAGAGAGAGGAGAAAACGTGAGAAAAGTATGGGAGGAAAACTTTCATTTTAAGCAATAAGACTATTTTTCGTGAACATCCTGAAATAGCAAAATGACACTAATTTTTATGGACGGATGGAGTATGAAAAAGTGGTTGAAATTTTTAGCTATGAAGGTATTTAAAATTTTAAACCATTTAGTTAGAACATGAATACCAAATAGTTAATTCTTGTATTGAAGTCATGAAACTGGTTGAGATTTTGTTTCATATTTACTACATTTAGTCTTAGGACAAAAAATTGATTTTTTTAAAATATATAAAAAGTCAAATCGGTTTTGAAATATGTCGACACCACCCATTCAGATCTTAAAATAAAAATTCTCCATTCGTACATAACTTCCCATGGTTAATTTGAATTCACTAAATACCACAATGTTACTATTATCATGCCATTAGTAGTACTAGACAATGATTTTGCTGAGTGGGTTCATGGTTTATGTTGTATGCTAGTTATATTATTACATTATTTCACTTTTGTTACCACTAAATTGAAATAAAATACAGGTAGTAATTATGAGTTGTTTACTCTCCCACAGTTTTCTTCCACTTTAATCTCTTAAGATGGGCTAATTTTGTCCTAATAGCTCATGCATATGAAGAAAAAGTGTGCTATATGAAGATTTGCATCAATTTATTTCAAATGAAGGGACAGTGTTTTTAATCTCTAAGTGAAAGAAAAAAAAAAAGAAGAATAAAATAAACCAATTAGTCTTATCCCATCATCTCTATGAATTTAAATTGGAGCTATCTCTATTATTCCAACCGATTGAAGCCCATGATATTTCATTAATAACTTTTTATCTCGAGACCTGTATGGAATAAGCATCACTTGATATAATTCACACCTTTCATGTGACTTTATTGGCATCAACTTGTGACTCTTTGGCATCAACTCCTTTCTAATTAACAATATATCACTACTAGATTCATACTACTATATCCAAAACACATTCATATATATAGTGTGCTTAGGCACTTAGCATACACAGAAATTTTTTTGGTAAAAACTTATGTTATTAGTTGATTTAAATCACTAATATTAGCTTAAATTTGAAAAGTGTATTATAAAAAATAATTAAAAAACAAGTTTGGTAGGGGTTCAGGTCTCTTAAACACCTCATTTGTATTTGTCAATGTTCTGTGAGCATAGTTAACATTTAGTCAGTATCGACAATTTTTTTTCTAATTTGTTATCAGTTATTATTTGGATTCATAAGATTTAAAAGCTAAATTTCACTTATATAATTAGAATCTATAGAATTAACCATCCTTGACGCGTGTGTATCGGTACGATAACAATCATTAATATATATACCGACAAATAAAAAGAAATTGATTTGAAGAAATCTGTTACCCATTTTTTTTATTTAAATGCGTCACCAATACAATAACTAATTGTTAATGTACAATCGATAATATATCGACAAACTAAAACAACTTGATTCAGAGAAATCACTAACTGTATTTTTTTATTCTAATGTGTCATCAATTTTTATTTGGACAGTCGAATTTAAAACTAAATTATACGTGTATGAAGTGGGACCCATAATGAAATCACAGCTCTGTACACCAATTAACTCCACACTCCAGACATTATACCGACAAACGAAAATAAATAGATTTAGAGAAATCTCTTTCCCGTAACTGGAAATTAAATACCGGAATGTCAGGAATAGAAAATTTATAAAGCCCTCGACACCGACTTTTTATACGAGAGAGGATTGACATGGGACTGTCTAATTGATACCTGCGCAAGCCCTAGCGTGCGGAACACGGGAATACCCTTAGTAATTAGTGTGAAACATGGCTACCTCTACTTTCTTCATCAGCAAGACTGTTAAGGATGTTTTCCTTAGCGGTGGCCGGCGGTGCTAATTGACGGCCAAAAGGGGTTCCGGCGCCCTGGCTTAGGGTCGGCGGAGAGATGTGGCTGTGCGCGGGAATCGTTCACAAGTTTGTGTATTGCAAATATTTGGGCGAAAAGTAGAATTTTATTGATCAAGCGTTAATGCCTAACGATGCCCTATTTATAAACCTAAGGGCCCTAGGGTTGATTCGACCTCCTAAGTCCTAATTCATCTCAGAAAGAATCAACAAAGAAAATCCGAAACGGAGCTTATAATTACGCTCGACACTTAGCAAAAATAAATTAATCAAAATACTAATATCCAAAAATAAAATAGCCGAAAAAATAGAATAAAAGGAAACTAAAATATGACTAATCTACTCGGCGACGTAATTGCCATATTTGTCCGGTTTGCGCGCATTCCTTTTGGGTTTCGAACTCGCGGCAATTGGGTTAACCGGCTGCCGCTGCTTACCATTTCCCTTTCTCTGTACCATTGGCTCTTCCTCTTGTCCTCCCACAGACTCTTCTGACTCTACGGACGGGGTTTGGCTGGTTGAAGGTTGTAGTGTCATATCAAAGATTCCCCCCCCCCCCTACCCCTATAAATAAGAGAAGTGATTAATGAATGTGTGTGAACTGATCAAGCGGTTGAGAGATTAATAATGTCTGGGGCCAAATGTGTCGAGTTCAAATCCTCTGTTTTGCAGCCTTTAAATTTATGCTTATTTAATCATATAAAAAAAGAGCAGTGATTAAAGATAAAAAAAAATCTTAATTAATCTTTTTTATAAGGGGTAAGTTGACATTGCGTACAACCATTAATAAGCATTAATTTCATGTGACTTTGGTTGGCACCAACTTCTTTCTAATTAACACTATAAATAGCCCTCGTTGCAACGCACCACTTCAAACCATTTGCAACTTCTTTTCTCTCTTTGCTTCCTCCGCTCCTTCAACAACTTCTCTCACTCTCTCTTTCAATATCTAAAAATGGCTGGAAACAAAATTCAGAAGAGCTGGGCCAGAGAAGTCGCTGTGCGCAGCGATGTTAAGCCTAAATTGATTGCATTTACTCCCACATGCCCACTCCCCGAATTTGACAAACAAAAAGAGTCTCTCTCTCTTTCTCACTCTCTCTATACATAAAAAAAATTAAGTAATTAAATTTACTAATTTTAGTTGATTATTGATGAATTGAAACAGGATTGAAGAGTTCCAAAATCGGCATATGAATACACTAGAGTACAGGATCATGATGCAGTAATTAAAACCACTTCTTTTTTCAATTTTTTTTGTTTAAATTTGATTTTTTCAAGTTCTTAACTTTTTTCCTTGGTGCAATTTCGTGCGATTATTGGGTGCACAGACATTAGTGGCACGCGGAGGTATGTGCGTTTTTCTCAAATTCAAGAATTTTGGTTTCAAATTTCTTTACATATATTGTGGGTTTCTAATTAATTAGATTTATTTATACAGCATGAATTGATGGAGAAGTTAGACAACCTAAGCCGCATCAATGGTGAATCAAGCATGGTGCACTATATTGACATGTATAATCTCTCTCTCTCTTAATTTGTGTGTGCGTAAAATGGCAATTTTGAAAGCTAATTAAGGTCACATGATAGGGCCCCAACTCAGCCCGACGAGCTCGTCCGACAGAGGACAAACTGCGTCAACCGACCGAGGCCCAAAACGAGCCACAACAAGGCCAGCCCGACCCAGAGGGTTTAGATCAGGAATAGATAGTTGAGAGTTTTTTTATTATGTAGTAGTATTTCCTTATTTTTGCTTTAGATTAGGTTTCAATTTCTGTTTTTAGTATTTTATGGCTTGGATTAACTTATTATATATATAAAAAAAGTCAGTTTATTACCCATTTAAAGTCTAAATATAGTAGCATATGATAACATAGGATACTACCTGGTATTTATGATTTAAAATTTGAAATACCTTCATTGCTAAAAATCTCAACAACATTTTCATTTTAATACGTTTATATATATTCAAAAATCTTATTTAATTTTTTTTTTATCTGAGATAAGTTGACCCTACACTATTTTTCACTAAATCTTTAAACTCACATCTCATTGTAATACTTGCATAATTACGTTAGTAGGCGTTCGCAGTGCGTGCGTGCGTGTAGCCAATAATATGCGTTAATTACATGAATTAACATATTAATTTTGATCATTAAGTTTTACTTAAGATAATCCAGTGTTAATTAGGGTGATTATTTAATACCACCATGCCACTATTATCATGCCACTAGTAGTAGTACTAGACATTGTTTTTGCAATGAGTGGGCGTTAGATTTTACGCTAGTTATTTAACATTTTTACCACTAAATTGAGTGGGAGTTAGATTTTATGCTAGTTATATTTTGTTAGGTTTTACAACATTTTAAATTTTTTACCACTATATTGAACTATAATACAAGTAGTAATGACATATATGAAGAAAAAGTATATATGCTGTGAAGATTTGCACCGATTTGTTTCAAATGTAGGGATAGTGTATTAGTCTCTGAGTGAAAGAATACATGAAACGAAAATAAAATAAGCCAAAGAGTCTTACCCCATTATCTCTAAGAATTAAAATTGGAGCTCATAATTTTTTATCTCTAGACGTTTATAGAATCAACATTACTTGATTTTCGCAGCTACTTTATTTATCGCGAGATGATGCATTTTCATGCGAAACGAGATCCAACTGCGTCATCCGATCGAGATCCAACTGCATCGCCCAAAACGAGCCACAACGAGGCCAACCCGATCCAGAGACTTTAGCTCAAGAAATAGATAGTTGAGAGCGAATCTTCTTGATTATGCATTTCTTTATGTTTGCTTTAGATTGAGTTTCAATTTCTGCTTTTAGTTAATTTATAGCATGAATTCGTGGTCTTGTATTTAATTTGAAACAAAATTGATTTTTTATATATCAAAAAAATCAGTTATGTAGTAGCATATGATAAAAAATTTCAACCATTTTCTTGATTTAACAAAAACTGACTATTTTGTATTTATGATAGTCTGTCTCCTAATTTATACTCGTAGTAATTTTTACTATTGTACATGATTTAAATTTTTTGATTTTTTTTCAAAAATTAATTATCCATCTTTATAAATGTTTTTATTTAATTTTTTCTATAGTATTATTTTTCTGAATTTAATCCTATGTAAAAGTGAACAGTGTTAGTCTCATCACAATAACATCAACATAATAAAGAGAATTGAAATTTTTTTTTGAGAAAAATGCACATACATTCACGTTCCTTATATGGCTGTGCATTCACCCAAAATCGTACGAAATCGCACCAAGAAAAAAATTAAAATAACACTTAACCCGAAAAAAAGAAAAAAAGAAGTTTACCTCAATCTCTTGTCCGCCGGCAGATTTACGATTCATCAAAAAATTAAAATCAGTAAATTAATTTACTTAATTTTGATCTATAGCAACATCGGCATCGCAGCACACAGCCACTTCATTGGCCTTCTTCATCAAGCTGCTGCGACGCTTCGAAAATGTTACCTCGCATTTGGTAACATCAACGATCTTCTTCATTTCAATTTTGCGGCCCATTTCTTAGAGATTGAAGGAGTGAAAGAGAGGAAGCTAGAAACAAGAGAGATTACAAAATGCTTTTAAATGATAGGATTACAGTTAAACGGTGCTGATTTAATTAGAATTGATAAGAATTAGTAAATTATTAATAAGTAGTTGAATTGTTATAGATTTGGCAATTATAATTCTGCCAATTTGTAATGTAAAATTAAATAAAAATAGTGACTAATGATAAAAAATAAAAATAAAAATTGAGAATTGGATAGTCGAGCTTGATCAACTTGAAATATTAAATTTGATTCATTTTAAAAAATCTTTTTCAACTTAAATTTGGTTTATGCAAAATTTAAGTTATACTATAAATCAGGTGATTTAGCTTGCGAAAAGAATAACATGGTCGAAATAAAGATTTTGTTTATAATCATAATTTAATTATAATTTTTAAAAATAAAATGTGCTCCGTGTATGACCACTTTATTTGTAATAGAAATCCAACATTGTTCTAATTAACATGAGTGTTTTGTATTATTTTATTTCAAAACTTATTTTGTTGTATCTAATTAATAGTTCATACTAGTGCGAACAAAAAATTAACTGTGCATTGCACGGGCGTAAGACTAGTTCTTATTGATAAGTACAGAATTCAACTAAGGGTATCCCTGGTTTCGGCGTGCTAGGGTTTGCATAGGTGTTAATTAGACGGGCCCACATCAATCCTCTCTCGTAAAAAATTTGATGTCGAGGTCTTTATGAAATTTCTATTCCCGACATTTAATATCCAAATACGGGTAATAGATTTCTTTGAATCTATTATTTTTGTTTGTTGGTGTACTGTCTGCAGTCAGTTATTGTACGGTGTCGAGATTTCATTCTGGGGTCCCACTTCATACACGTGTAACTTTAGTTTTTAAATTCAATGATCAAAATAAATATTGATGACGATTAGAATTAAAAAACAATGTGTTAAAGATTTCTTCGAATTTTGTTTTTATTTGTCGGTATATTGTCGATCGTACATTAACGATTATTTATTGTACTAATTACGCATTATAATAAAAAATTTGGAAAACAAATTTCTTAGAATATACTCCCTCCGTTTCGCTTTAGCAGTCTCATTGACTTTTCTGCCATCTTTTTGTAAAAATAATAAAAAATAGTTAAAGAAGAGAAATGGTAAATTTTGTAAAAATAATAAAAAATAGTTAAAGAAGAGAAATGGTAAATTATAAGATAGAATAATATAGAGAAGAGTCTTATCTACATTATTGTCTCTCTTACTTTACAATTTCCCCACTTTAACTATTTTTTATCATTTTTACAAAAAGAGGGTAGAAAAGTCAATAGGACTGTTAAAGCGGGACGAATGGAGTATTTGTATTATTTGTTAATGTATTATTAATTATACATTAACGATTAGTTATTGTTACGATGCACATGCGCAAGGGTGGTTCATTCTATAGATTCCACTTTATATACTTGAAATAACTTTTAAATCCAACGAATCCAAATAATAACTAAAGACAAATTAGAATATAAGTTTGCCGATACAGACTAAATATTAACTATGCTCACAGTTATTGCATACATACATTGACTGACACAAATGTGGTGCTAAAGGAACCTGAACCCCTACCTAATTTATTTTTCAATTATTTTTATAATACTCCGGTTTTAAATTAATTCAAATTTTATGTAAATTGTTACGCAAAAGCTCGTATTAGTGATTTAAATCACCTAAAAATATCAACTTTTACCAAAAAAAAGCACTCATGTGTATGCTGAGCACAATGCATATATGTATGTATGTACTCCCTCCTTGTTATGTTAGTCGCATTTTTTATTTTAGGTCGTAAATTTGGGATTGATTTTTAGTGTAATTGAATTAGTATTTTAAGTGTAATGAGAGATCATTTAATAAGGAAACACTTAATTAACTCTAATATATTAATTACATATTATAATTCTTACTTAAAATAGAAATAGTGTAAGTAGTTTAGGCCGAGACGAAATAAAAATGTGCGAGTAACATGGAACAGAAGGAATACTACGTCTATACACAGTGCTGAAATAGGGATAACTCCAATTTAGATTCATAGAGATAATGGGATAAGACTAATTGACTTATTTTATTATCCTTTCTTATATTTTTTCACTTGGAGATTAAAACACAGATAATGGGATAAGACTAATTGGTTATTTTATTATTATTTTTTTAAAAAAAATTGTTTCGCTACGAGACTAAAACACTATCCCTACATTTGAAATAAATCGGTGTAAATATTCATACTTTTTCTTCAATCTCACGTGAGATAATAGGACACTTTTTCTTCAATCTCATAGCACACTTTTTCTTCAATCTCACATGAGCTATCAGCCCATCTTGAAACCGAGCAAAGTTAAACTAAGCCTATTAGCAGCGGACGAGGAGAGTATTAATTTATTTTTGTAATAAATAGTAATTATAAAAATTAAAAACCGATTTTACTTTCTATATATTAAAAAATTAAAATTTTTTATCAAAATATATACTATATATACAATATCTCAACCAATATTTGCGTGACTTCAGTAATAGACAAGAACGAAATAGAACAAAATATTTGGTATTCAAATTTTCCCAAAATTGATAAATAATTTAAAATTTTAAATTCCTTCATAATTAAAAATCTCAACTATATATATTTCATTTTAATAAGTTTATATAACCAAAATCTTAGTAAATTTTTTAAACTCTCGTCTCATTGTAAAACTTGCATAATAACTTGAGTAGGCGTTGACGTGGCAGCCATTAATATGCATTAACTATATGAATTAATATAGTTATGATGATTAAGTTTTACTAAGATAATCCAGTGTTAATTAAGGTGATTTATTAATTTCCTTTAGTGATATGCACGAACTAATGGGTATAGAGCTACATTTAAAATTTCACTTTCACAAATAAAATCATCAATTGCAAATAATATGCTTCAAGAGATTTTCCGGAGTATAGATTAACACCAAATGTTAGCTGCACAAGAGATTTAAAATTTTGGATCATCCATATATAGGCATCACAAAAATAAAACTATATTTCACACAATTTAGTAAAATATGAGAATGTGATTAATTTTTGTAACTAGGGGACATGTAATTACTAATTAAAGATCAAGTATTTATACATGATTAGTTCTTAGATGAAAGCAATCATAATAAACAATAGGGAAAATGTTCGTTCACATTGTATCTTGGTTCTTTTTTGTTTATTTTCATCAATTTTCCTCTTTGACCAATAGTCTTGTTCTATCACATTCCTTAATAGGAATGGTCAAATGATATCGTAGGGAGGCCTTTATGTCTTTGATTTTCTTCTTTAGTGTGTTTGAATAAAATATTTGGCCTTATGCTGATTTCATTTTTTCATTCTCATCTACATTTTGACTTGCTTCTGTACTGTAGTTAAATTTAGACTATATGCATTTTATTTGTTTAAAAAAATCAGTATGATTTCCTAAATAAATTTATATAGGGAGGGCATCTGGGTATCTAAATACTATTATTATGGTAATTTGTGTATAATAATGTACATTCATTATTATAATGTTGTAAAGTCAATGTTATAACAGTACTGTAATTAATGAACAGAATTTGGGTGTTTTAAAAACAGATTTTATTTTAAAGCATATTGTAAGAAAATTGGCTCCCCACATCCGAAATCAAAACTTATATGTAGATTTCTTAGCATGCTCTCTTTACCAAAAAAAAATGTCAAACATTTGGGATTGAAAATTTTATCCCTTATCTACGTCTCTTCATGGTGTGCGACTATTAAATTCACTTCTATTTTATAATTACTTTTCAACAATAAAATTAAAATTTCCCGCATCCGCCATTAATAGGCTCAATTTGATTTAGCATAGTTTTAAGAAATATAATAGACAATGTCAAACCTTTGAGATTAAAAGTGTTATCCCTATATCAATATGTGTCCCTTTATTTGTCCCACAATTAATTTTACTATTATATAATTATTTATTCAAAAATTAAAGTTAACACTTCCCGCATCCGTCATTAAGAGGCTCAATTTGATTCGGCTCGATTTTAAAAAATGTAATGCAAAATGTCAAACCTTTGAAATTAAAAATGTTATCCCCAATCTGTGCCTCTTCATTGTGTCCAACTATTAAATTGACTATTTTATAATTACTTATTATAAAAATAAAAATAACAATTTCCACAACCCTTAATAGCCCAATTGACTCGATCTTATTATCAGAAATATAATAGAAAATGTCAAACATTTGAGATTAAAAGTGTTATCCCCTAACTATATCTCTTCATTATGTCTCAGTATTCATTTCTCTATTTTATTCTAATTACTTATAAAAAAAAATTTATAATTTTTATTCATTTATATAAACAATTTTCATAAATTTTATATAACTTAAATAATGTAGATGAAAGTACTAGTCTCCTTTCACTACCAATAATAATTACACGAACTGCAACACAAATTTCGTATGACACAGTTTATTATATACTATAAGAACTTGTGAATATTTTTGTTCAATCCCAAATTCAAAAAATGTAGATTATTAGTTGTAACTGACGCATTATTAGTTTTACTGTAACTGGCGCATTTTATTTTACGGCTTGAATTCTGGCTGTCGTATTTCGAAACTAACTTTACTAGTTTCATATTAAAAAAATCAATTTTTGTCCAGTTATGTCTAAATATAGTATACGAGAATATTTTCTCAACCAAGAGAACTTACTAATTCCCCAAAATCACGAAATATTTTTGAAATTTGAAATCGTCAAATTCATTGTTTGATTTGTCCGTGGTACCTAATAGTGATACTTAATTATAACATTCATTTTGTGACTAAGGTAATATCTCATTTTTTTATTTTAGAATAAATTCAAAATAAATTATTTATTTATTTTCATTAGATATAAGCAAGTCCTAGACCTACACTATATTTCACTAAATTATAAAATTTCATGATAAAATTAAAGTACTAGAGAAAACATAAGAGAAGCTACGTTTAATTTGAATCATACTCGAGTATAGAGCTACGTTTAAAATTTTGCTTTCACATATAAAATCAACAATTGCAAATAATGTGCTTCAAGCTTTTCAGGAATATAGATTAACACCTAATAGGAATTTATCATGAGAAAAAGAAAAAAAAAATTATGGAAAAGTTTATCGCTTTTTAGTAGATTCAAGTTTTTTATCTTGCATGTGTTCTATAGGATGTATAATAATATCTCATCAATAATCTTTGTTTTAAAAGTGTATAATTGAAGTGAAAAGAAAATAAAAGGGGCCGACCTAAAGTATTTCACAAGCATGGAGAAATTTGTTTGCATTTCAAATATACCAAAACAATAAAAATATAAAATTATATATTTTCCTCTTTTTTCTATCTAAGAGAACGATCCTCTAAAATCATCTAGAAGAGTTACAAGTTTATAGGAAATTACTTAAGCAATATGGGATGAATGCACTACCTCCATTCACTGCCAATAATCAATATAATAACATAAATTTCAATGCAAAATTAGTCAATAAAGAGAAGAAATGTGAAAAAAAATAGTTAAAATATTAAGGTAATTAATTTTTGTGGATAATCCATAATTTAAAAATATACTACTATTATGGAGTAATTCTTATGGAAGCAGTATTAGCTCTTTCTTCTCTAAGCACTAACAGTTACTATATGACAATTAATGGAGAAATTTTAATCGAGGTGCCATTTGAGTCTAAATATAGTACTATATGGCATAAAATCCCAGCCATTTTACTGACTTCAATAATAAAACATGGACGAACTATTTTGTATTATGTTCCCAAAATTGCTAAATAATTTTAAAATTTTGAATAGCTTCATAGTTAAAAATATCAACCATTTTTTTCATTTTAATACGTTTAAATATAGTCAAAAATCTTATAATTTAAATTTTCAAATACCTACACTATATTTCACTAAAAATTTTAAACTCTCATCTCATTGTAAAACTTGCATAATAACTTTGCTAGGAGTTTGACAATGCGTGCAGCCATTATATGCATTAATTACATGAATTAATATACTATGATGTGGTTAAGTTTTACCTAATCCAGTGTTAAATAGGGTGATTGATTCATTTCCTTTAGTGATTTGCACGAACTAATGAGTATAGAGCTACATTTAAAATTTCGCTTTCACAAATAAAATCATCAAATTGCAAATAATATGCTTCAAAATTTTCCATAGTAGTATAGATTAATACCAAATATTGGCTGCACCTTGATTTTTAAAATTCTGGACCACTGTATAGGCATCACAAACATGAAACTATGTCACACAATTTAGTAAAATATGAGAATATGATTATAATTGTCAAGTCATGTTCACCAATCACCGGGATCAAGTATTTATGATAAGTTCTTAGAAGCAACCAAATTAACCAATCATAATTAACAATAGGGAAAATGTTCATCACATTGTATGATTTGACTTGGTTCTTTTTTGTTTATTTTCAGCAATTTTCCTTTTTGACTAATACTAGTTTTCTTCTATCACATTCATTAATAGGAATGGTCAAATGATATGGTAGGAGGCCTTTATGCCTTTGACTTTCTTCTTTAGTATGTTGATTTCATTTTTTTTCTCTCTTATCTCCATTTTGACTTGCTTCTGTACTTTTAGTTAATTTCAGACATTTTTTTATAGTTAATTTCAGACTATATGCATTTTATTTGTATAAAAAATCACTACGATTTCCCAAATAAATTTATATAGGGAGAGCATAACCGCATATCTAAATACTATTATTATTGTAATTTGTGTGAAATAATGTACATTCATTATTATATTGTTGTAAATTTCATGTTAAAATACTGTATATTCAGTGTTATGATTTTGTGTATTTGTGAATCTTTTATGAAAGCTATCATTTTCATTTTAATTGAACTTCTAAAATATTTTAAATTTTGAATTTCATTTAGCTCTCTTTATTTAAATTGTTTTTTTCATAGACAAAATGTCTAATTAAAGATAATTTAATAGAGATTCTACAAAATCCTAATTACACATTTCACATTATAAAAGAAATTATTAAAATATAATAAATTTTATAATACCATGCCACTAACTAGACATTGTTTTTGCATTCTGTGGGTGTTTAGATTTTATGCTAGTTATCTTGACTAACTTTTATACTATTATTTAACATTTTTTACCACTAAATTGTGTGGGCTTTAGATTTTATGATAGTTATATTTGGTTAAGTTTTACATTAATTAACATATTTTACCACGAATTGAACTAAAATACAAGTACTAATCATGAGTTGTTTACTCGCCCACAGTTTTCTTAAACTTTATTCTGTAAACATGTGCTAATTTTGTCCTAATAGCTCAGCATTTGAAGAAAAAGTGTGATATGAAGATTTGAACTGATTTATTTCAAATATAGGGAAAGTGTTTTACTTTCTAAATGATAGAATACAAAATAAAAAAGAATAATAAAATAAGCCAATTAGTCTCATCTCATTATCTCTATAAATTTAAATTAAAGCGATCCCTATTCTAACCGACCTAAGCCACAATATTTGTCACAAATGACTTTCTATCTCTAGACCTTTATGAATCAGCATCACTTGTAATTTACACCTACCTTATTTATTGCATAATGATGAATTTTCATGTAACTCCAACTCCTTTCTAATTTACACTATAGAGCGTGTAACATTTTAATTTCTTGTTGAAAACTTATCCATACTAAATTTATAATACTACATACCATTTACACAAATACAATGTGCTTATCGTACACAGGAAACAATTTGGTAAAAATTATGCTTTAGTTGATTTAAATCACTAATATGAGCTTTTGCATAATAATTTATAAAATTTAAATAAATTTTGAAAATTGTATTGAAGAAAATAATTAAATAAAAACAAGTTCGGTTGGGGTTCAGGTCCCTTGAGAATCTTATTTGTGTCGGTCAATGTTTGTAAGCATCCGTGAGCACAGTTAACATTTAGTTTGTATCGATAAATTTTTATTCTAATTCGTTATCAGTTATTATTTGGATTCATTCGAATTTAAAAGCTATATTTCGCGAATTAAAGCAGAACATATAGAATGAACCTTTGACACGTGTACCGGACAATAACTAATCGTTAATGTATAATTGACAATATACCGACAAATAAAAAGAAATTGATTTGAAAAAATCTAATGCCCAATTTTTTTATTCTAATGCGTCATCGGTACAATAACTAATCATTAATGTACAATCGACAAAATACCGACAAAATAAAACAAATTGATTCGAAAAAATCTCTAACCCATTTTTTAAAATTCTAATGCGTCATCAGTATTTATTCGAATCGTCGAATTTAAAACCTAAATTACACGCGTACAATAATTAACTCCAGACAGTATACCGACAAACAGAAAATAAACAGATTCGGAGAAATCTCTTACCCGTAATTCGACATTAATTACCGGAATGTCGGGAATGGAAAATTCGTAAAGACGTCGACACCGACTTTTTTTACGGGAGCGGATCGACGCAGACCCGTCCGATTAACACCCTAGCGCGCGCCGAACCCGGGGATACCCATTAGTAATTAGTGTGAAACATAACTACCCCTACTTTATTCATCAAAGATTCTCCCCCCTCCTATAAATAGCGCTTGCTTCTACTCTAAATCTCACCACTTCAATCCATTTGCATTCTCATTTGCCTCTAGCTTCCTCCGCTCCTTCAACCAACTCTCTTTCTCTCTCTCTTTCACACCTTCAATCTCTAAGAAATGGGCCGCAAAATCGAAATGAAGAAGATTGTGGATGTTACCAAATGCCAGGTAACATTCTCGAAGCGTCGCAGCAGTTTGATGAAGAAGGCCAATGAATTGGCTGTGTGCTGCGATGCTGATGTTGCTTTCATAGCATTTTCTCCTTCTGGCCGTATTAGCAAATTTTCCAATCTAAAGAAGTATATATCTCTCTCTCTCTCTGTCTCTCTCTCTCTATATATATATATGTCAAAATTAAATAATTTATTTTACTGATTTTGGTTGATTTATGTAAAATTGTGACAGGATTGAAGATTTGCTATATCGGTATGTGAATCTGCCGGCGGACAAGAGATTGAGGTAATTAAACTAAACCACTTCTTTTTTCAATTATTTTGCTTAATTTTCAAATTTTTCAAGTTTTTAATTTTTCTTTGTGTGATTTCGTGCAATGTTTGGGTGCACAGCCACATAAGCAACGTGCAGGTATGCGTCTTTTTTTTTTTTTCAAATTCAATAATTTTTGTTTCAAATCTCAATTTGTATGTTTAGGGTTTCTAATTAAATTAATTATTTATACAGGAAAAACTGGAGAAGATTAACAATCTTAGCCATATCAATGGCGACTCGAGCAAGCTGCACTATCTTGATAAGCAGTAATCTCTCTCTTTCTCTCTGCATAAAATGACAAATTTTGAAAGCTAAGGTCACACTAAGAAATGAGAAGAGAATCTTTTTTTCCCATTGCAATAATGAATTTACATTAATGAATTCAGCCGGAAATTCAGATCTTGTGTGATTATGATGATTTACTCGAGTTTAGTTCTTTTTTTTTTATTATTAATTGATTAGGTTTTCTTTTGGCGGATGTGTTTCTAGATCTAAAATTGTAGATATGTAAGATCCAACACTAAATTTAGCAATTTAATTTCTTCGATATTTAGTTAGTATACTCGATAAATTTATGGACTTTATTATTTTTTATTGTTGTTATTAGTTGAAATATAAGATACTTTTATGTATTTGTTGTTAAACTCACATAGCGAAAATGGAATATAACCAAATTGAGTGGATTCCTAATTCGAATATGTTAATTGCACATTATATTGTTTTCTATATTTCATTTTGGAAGTATAATATTTTTCTAAGCCAAATATTTATATTTTTATGATTTGATGCAGACATTATTTGTTACATATATTGTGATAATTTGTAACTAACTAGAACATTTTTTCCATGGCATGATTCAATTTGAACTCTTTCGCGTCTGGAAATAAACAAAAATCAGAATTGAGGTACAAATATCTTCACTAATCCTTTTTTGTTATATAGTAATAAATCATATTTTGATAAAAGGTGATCTCTAATTAGTCCTTTTATTCTCATTTCATCAGAATCTTGAGCTGCAAATCAAGAAAACCAATCTAGAATCACAAATTCTAGAAACCGACATCAGGTATGATAGAATGTTTTAAAAGATTAAAATTATTGCTAAAATACTAAATCTTGACTATAAATGAAATAAAAACATTGCTCTTACAATATATTTGTAGGGACTATGAAATTGCCCCTGACCAAGAGCCTTCATTGCACCAATTGTCTTGGTGCGAGAGAAACTTGACCCAATCTTTACAAAGGGTCATTGCCCGAAAGGTGAGTCATTCATTGTATATATAATTATACATTTATAAAATTTATTAATTAATTTATAATTTTAGAAAATATTCATACTAATTCATTACACTGCATAACATTATAAAACTAATGTACAAAAGTGTTGCACATATTTGCACTAACTTTTCTTCACATTTCTCAAAACTCGCACATCGAAATTAATTTGCAAGAATATGCACTATACAATAGCAATAGATTTATAGATTATCATTGCACTAATTTTGTTACTTTGCTAATGATAAATCTAACCTTGATTCTTGTAGATGGAGTTCACTTCTGCTAACAAGGGCAAGCAAGTGCCTGTAGCAGAAAACCCTAGCTCCAGCCAAGTCTTCATGCAAAATGATCCTTGGAGTACTGGTCTTTCTAGGTAAACAATCATTGTATTTATTTTCTTTTCAATTTAATCATTTTAAGTCTCTAGTCTAGTTTTATAGTCTAACATGTTAATGCACATATGATTAATTTTGGTCGTTATTGTGCAGTGCCGGAGCTCACGAAAGCATGTTCAATGACTTCCAAGGAAGTGAGAACATGTTTTCAACGGATCTAAACAGAGCTCCGTTTCAACAATCCTCATCACTCCACACTACTTCAGAGGTACAACAATACATTTAAGACATGAATTGATTAATAATTAACTAATTTTAATTTTGACATTTAAAGAAAATTTTCAATTTATGTCACAGCATTGCACGACGGATCCACCAGTATTCCAATACCAAGAACAAAACAATGCTCAAGCAATGAAGGTATATATACTACAACTTGACAATTCATCAATGCGACTTATTATTATTATGATTATGATTATCACAATATGTTTATAACTAGTTATTGAAAAAATATACTATGTTTATTAATGATTAAAAAATATAAAAATTTTGTTTGTGCAAGTTTAGTAACAATATTGTGTCATCTATGTGCACCTATGTTCCAATTTGTGCAACAAATATATTTGGTAATTTTTGATGTAGTAATATTTTTTTCCCAAAATAATTTGCAGCAATCACTGCCCATGGATCAACCCCTTCCCTTCTTCGACTTCAATGAGCCCAACAATGCCGATGCATACAATCTCGATGGCGATGGCGATGGTGATGCCGATGCCGATGCCGATGTCGATGCATATGTAGGGATCTTCTATAAGTGTATCTAATTTTATTATTGTTGGAAATTTTATGTTTGAATACATACAATAGTTAGCAACAAGACTTTAAATTAAACTATTTTCAAATATATCTTTGTAGGTGCTATTTTCAGATTCTGTTAACATGTCCACTGTGGACTCATGCAGCGTCCAATTAGACCCTAGGTAAAATGATAAATTTAAATTTCAAGGACTAATTTATGTCTATTAGAAAATTTTCCTAAAGTTCTCGTGCAATAATATTCATTAAGGCCGAGCACGGGCGTGTCAACGACAAACCCTAGCACGTCGGAAGTCCCACGGACCGTCTTCGACGAGATGGGAATGTTGACGTCCGACTTGATGGGCCAATTTAGGCACATGGACGAGGGCGAACAGGCCGAGAACACTACATTCACCTACGGCAACAATGCTGGAGATGAAAATAGTGTGGCTCCCGGGACCACAAGCATGGACCAACAAGGTCCACCTTATGTTCCTCAACAGGAGGAGCCAAGTCAAGTGCCTGAATTTGACAATAATCTTTTGGAGGTAATTAAATAGTAGAGACTACAATTTATCAAGAAAGAACGTTTCGAGCGGTTTCAGTTTAGGGTGTAGGGTTTCGGGTTTTAATTTAACTAATGCATTTTCTTTCCTTGTTTGAATTTTCAGGAAACAAGGGAAGATCAGTCACAATGGGACATGAACCAACAAAGGAACAATGTCTTTTGGGAGTGGGATGAATTTCTTCTGGATGAAAATTTCAATTTTCATAATTTCCCCCCACTCTAAGAGACTCTAGCTAGGGTTCATTTTTCATTAGTGCATGGGCGTGATTGTAAATATACCTTGAGCATTATATGATAAAGGCACAATTAACATTTTTATGTTTTCCATATGCATCTACTTTTATTGATGTCCTAGATTTGGTGTTTGTGTTCAAATTGCATTATAAGTGCTAAAATTAATCGTAGTGACTCGCACGTATTTGCACAAGTTTCATTCGACCGTCTCGGCTAATTGCACTAATACTGCACATACGATGCGCCTCGGCTTGAATATAGCCGTTTTTAATTAATTTGAATGTTTAGTAGAAAATTGAATCTTTTACAATTTATTCCTTTTTTTACCATTGAAATCAATAGTTCTTTATCATTTTTAACTTGGTCCTTCTACAAATTCCTCACTTCTTCGCTACTTCATTCGTATCTCAAAATCATTTTCTTCTTCATTTGCTTCCAATTTTTCTTCAAAATTATCACATGGAATCGATGCAAACAATTTAACTTCGATTCGAACAGTATATCCTCATTTGAAATGACTTCTCAACTAAAAAAAATAAAAAAATATGACTTCTCAACTAGCACACTCCTCATCTAACTGCATTGGCTTGTTCGTGTCTCTCAATTGTCTCGGGATAAATTGGAACTCTCTTAATTTAGTTGCAGTTCTTTTAATTTTTGTTGTGTACTTTTTTATTCGATTATTTAATTTTTCATTTTTGATAAACATTTATATTTTTTTTATTATTTTTATATTAATTTAATCAAGACACATATAAAATGAAAAAAAAATGACTCAATAATAGTACATCCGATTTCCTAATTTTCTGTATGACTTTGGAGTTCAGATCTAGTAGAAATAAATTCAAATCATTCTAGTTGTACTAATAAAAACAATTCTATTTTCTAGTAATTTTTAAAATTTATGTGTCAATATTTAAATTAAATTAAATTCTACTTTTCTACTAATATTTAAAATTTATGTGTCAATATCTTCTTGTTTTACTAAATCATGTTGCATCTCGTTTATCATACCAAGTGGTTGTAGTACTAAAAACAGTTCTAATTTTGTTTTATTATATAGTACAAAAAATAAGAAAAATCTTAAAATATCTCAAAAAATAAAATTGAAAAATATTAAAGCTTATCCCATAACTTCCACAAATTGGAGATAGAATAGAGAGCTCCATTGAATCAGAAATGGCGGCAGCCTCTCACCTTACCATTCTTACACCGAAGCCTCGCTCTCCTCAGGCATTCAGGGCCGCCGCCTCATGCTCCGCCGTCACTCCCGGCGGCGTCAAGAAGCAAATCATGGGCGTCGCCGCCGGCATTTTGGCGGCGTCGGTGGTGGCTTCCGCAGCTCCTCTTGAGGCCAACGCCACCCGGATTGAGTACTTCGCCACTGTCGCGGAGCCCTCGTGTGAGCTCAATTTTGTTCGCTCCGGCCTCGGATATTGCGACGTTGTTCTCGGCTCCGGCGAGGAGGTTCCCTTTGCTCAGCTCATCAATGTCAGTTTCCATATTTTAATTATTTTATTACTGAATTCTTACAAATATGAAGTAGGATAAATTAGAATTCAGGCAGACGCATAAAAAAATATTGATTGAGTGTCTAGTTGATCCATCCAATAGAAACTTTATTTTGATTTGTGCTAATAAAAATCTCATTTTACTTGATTAATAAATAAAAGTATGGCTCGTATCATTTACATTTTTATATATGTGCTCAGAAAAAAAAAAGACTTTTATTCGGAGAAGAACTGTGAGTATGTCTAATTATTTACGTATGATCTTTTGTCTGCCATTATTCATTTTTAGGGATCGAATGTAAAATAATATAATTGAAAAAATCAATGGAACGTGAGTCTATACTTAATTTTATATAGAAATATCAATATAATGCGGTACAATTATGAGATTTATATAAAGAAAGTACGAGTCAAATGAGGCAACATCCCAAAATGATAAATAAGATATTTAATGAGTATTTTGTTTAATTATTTTTTTCCATCCAATTTCAGCCCTTTTTGATATTCCAACCTCTAGCAATTTGATCTTTAATTATATGACCAATTTAGTAAGGAATAAACATAATTTTCACCAATTTCAACAAATTAGACAGTAAAAAAGGAAAAAATGAAGAGATTGGTAGGGACTTAAGCGCCTTCACGCACACGTGTTGATTGGTAGGTTCACTACACAGCGAGATTCGCTGACGGGATCGTGTTCGATAGCACTTACAAACGTGCTAGGCCGCTCACAATGCGCCTCGGCATGGGCAAGGTGCGCACTTCTCCCTTCTTCGCTTCTTCTTCAATATAACCACCGTCGTCGCCATCATCGTCGTCGTATATTTTCAGGTGATAAAAGGATTGGATCAAGGCATATTGGGAGGAGGAGGTGTGCCACCAATGCATGTAGGTGGTAAAAGGAAGCTCCAAATCCCTCCACAGTTAGCATATGGGCCTGAGCCAGCTGGCTGCTTCTCAGGGGACTGCAACATACCTGCAAATGCTACACTTGTTTATGATGTCAATTTTGTTAATGTTTACTCTGGAAATAGAAAAGAGTGAGTCTACACCTCACCATTTTATGAGGTAATCTCTCCTTTTCTATTTCCAATGTGACGTGAAATGAATGGAGGGAGTGTGATTGATTTGATGATACAAAATCAAAGAAAAGAAGACCATCATTAGATTATGTAAATAGTCATTCGCTCTTGGCTTAAGTGATGCATTTCATTTCGACACGAAAATTAAGAAATTGATGTTTAACTAGTTACATGGAATTATAGATAATTTTATGAATAGATGATGTGTCAGTTTGAGACGTGCCTATAAGAAATGTACGCACTTACTTAATTACCTTGAGACGAAGAATGGAGAGTGATATTTATGATAAAATAGAGTTTATTGGGTAGTGTCTCAAACTTGAGGAAAATGCACAATTACTCCCAAGATTGGTATGAATTTCATCATCTTCACTTTTACATATATTTTCCATCGACTTCCTTATTTACTTAGTAATAGAGCTGTAATATTCGATCCAACAAAGATTGGTCTATATTTGGGTTGGGCTGGGCTGGCCCATCAGAGATTTGGTCCTTAAGAATTTTGAATATATGATTTTTTAATTCTAATAATTAATGTCATTATTCAAAAAATGTAATGTGACAAATTACCCTGCTTTTCTTTGGTCTGTTCACAAAAAAATTGTCTCTTTGTATTAATAATGATATGATCCACACAAATCACAATATTCATGCATTTAAAGTGGGACCACTAAGTTTTTACCCAAAATATCCACCATGTAACTAACTGTTTTACTAAAATTCGTATTGTTCACATTGGTCAAATTTTTTATTAGAGCAAGGAGTATTAATTTCTAAAAATGTAGTAATTTTTAATCAGTAAAATAAATCTTTATTGATAAATATAAAGCATAAAAATAAAATATAAAATATATGAAAAATTAATAATAATACGTACAGTGGGATACAAAATAGACCACTAAAACTAAAGTATTTAATATAGAGTTGTAATCAATGTCGAACCCTTGTTAAAGACCGAACTAGAGAACAAATCTGGGCCATAAGATCTAGTTTTTTGATGAGATATGTTGCTGTGTAAATTTTTTTCGCTCTTCATTACAAGCCAATTTTACTTCATTGTATAAGTTTATTACTTCATTCTGTACGTAATACATTGAAACTACAACATGTTTTTACTTGCTTCAAGTAGGTTTTGAAATGATTCAACATATGCTTCATTCGAATTCATTGACATGAGTTTTTACTTTATTGACATTAAAAAATGCAATTTATTCAAGTGAATTTATTACTTCATTCAGAAACGTTATTACTTCATTGGATAAGGTTTTTACTTCATTCCAGTAGGACTTCAAATGCTTCTACACATACTTCATTCATATAATTTATTATATTATTCCATGTGTTTATTACACCATATCAGCGTCGTAGCGGTGGTGATAGATATTGTAGAGAGAAAGAACAACACGCGACGGCGAAACTGCATTTACGTACTAGAATGATGTAATAATCCTATTAGAATGAAGTAAAAACCTACCGGAATGAAGTAATATATTCTGGAATGAAGTTAAATATTCGTAACGTGTTAGTATGACTTATTTACCTTCGGATGAATAAAAATAGACCGGTGATGAAGGAGAAAATAATTTATAAATTTGTGAATCTCATCCATAAAAAACTAGATCTAAAAGTCCTAATTTGGTATGGTTCGGTGGTTCGGTCTTTAAGAGTGGATTTGTGGATAATGGGACTCCTTTAATATATAATCAAAATCATTTTTATCCATATTAAAAATTTGTGAAAATGACGATAATGTTTAATATATATTCACATAGTTAGTGTTCAAAAATCAACACCTATAATTCTTGTAGCTAATGTTAGACATCAATAACTCGTTACTATATGTACAGTATATTTCATAGTAGTAAATAAATTCAATTTTGACCCATATTCAATTTTCCAAAAGAATTACTGTACAACGATATTTATCAAAAAAATATTTAAAATATCATTGCTACATATATTATAGGTTCTCATCAGGAAAAAGAGTCTACATGTACAAGTGAAAAGGAGTAACGCTTTTTATGTCATAATCTTATATAGGGAATAAATACTGCTCTTTTGGATCGGAGGAGTCACAAGTCATGATACTATTTTAGTTTTCATGATATCTTTTGTCCTTATTATAAGTAATTATATATGTATGCAATTGTCCAGTTGATTATGATGGTTGTTAATAATCAGGTTAATTGATTTTTTATTCCTTGTAAATAAATTTTACATACATTGACAATATATTCACACCAAATTCATTTAGTTAAATATTAAGTCCAACACCTTAAGTTGGCATTTAGCCTGACGTATTTATAAAGTCTGGGATAAAATTAAGTAGAGAATGATTGCCGGTACTTAGACACAACTAATGAGTAATTCGCAGTTCATTCCTAAGGAGTGCACATGGGTGCACACGCACATACAAGGAGCGACTCCTATTCCTATAACGGATAAAATCATAAATGAACTGAAACACGCTAAAAAGATAGGGATTCTGAGAATATGCAAATATGGGAATAGGAGACGGCATATTTAAGAAAAGCTTAATAAATTTGATGGATTTACTCCTACTAAGTGCATCTTCTAATTGGTTAATGAATCAGTGAAAATAGTTATATAGTAGTAGTATTCATTTTCTAGCTGATCACATAGGTAAAACCAAATACTAATATAATTTATATTTAAATAATACATTTACGAGGTAGTTTCGAGTAGAAAATGATGGAGTTTCAACAATTTACATGTAACTAAAATGTCCATTATTAACAAAAAGGAGAAGACTTAGCTAGAAATTAATGGTGTTTGACTAATAGCCAACCACCTAAAGGGTGTTTATCACTTTCTAATCTTTTTATGTCATTACGTCAAAATTAAATAATTAATTTAAATTTAAGGTCGGAAATGGTAAATTCTCTAAATAGATTAAAAGTTCATGAATTTAAAAAAATACTAGTATTATTTCTACCAGACATGAAGGAAATGAGATTGGCATTGGCTTGGAATGAATGAGACGTGAAGACTGAAAAGTTGTCTGCATTTTATTTAACTTACTAGCTTTTTAATATGGTGTTAGGTACATTCTTTTTACTAAGAATCTTAACTTTTTTATGTTTTTTAAAGAATAACATTATTGTTTACATCTAAAATATTTTCAAGACTAAGTTTATGAGCGGTAAATTACCAAAATTTTAAAACCAATATTGCATAGTACTATCTTCTTCGTTCATTAAAGTATATAACAATTGTTTAATTTAGTATTCATAAATATATATACTCCATGTCTCATATAAATAAGTACTTCAAGAAAAAACTTGAAATAGTGTTATGGTAAAATAAAAAAAAATATGAGAAAAGATTTCCATAAACTGATATAGACTATTTTAAATGGATGAAAGAAAAAATAAATAGTGGGATGTGGGATGAAGGGAAGTACACTCTACAATTTATTAACTAAAAAATACATTCACCAACTTTTTATCAAATAATGTCACTCAAATAATACATAATTAATCTATAAATTTACATATTCCGTTTATAGGAGCAACATCAGCAACAGCCATATATAGATAGCATTACCTACTACATTCTCTCATTGTATAAAAAATATATTATATTGTAATTAAAAAATGTAAAATAGTATATATACTATAATTGCTATGAAAGATTCTCTTCGTTTACGTAATTATATACCCTTAATTTTGGAACAATAAATATCTAAGTCAAGAAGTTGCAACCTTTCAGCCCAAAATCAGGTATTTAGTTTTGAATAATTAAACTATAAAAGGTAGTATTTAGTTTTGATGAATGTAATAAAACCTTAAAATATGGATACTTTTCAAATTACTTTAGAATAATTTGGAAATTTCCGAATATAATATTGTGACTTTATATGTTCCTATAAATAATGTTATACGTAATGACCATTCTCAACATTCTCCACTGAAGAAAAAGAAAAAATGACGGTAAAATTCTTTCAATTTCTCTTCACTCAATTCTTAGGCCAAGATTTTTCTTCACCAATGTGTTGATTTATGAGTGTTAATTTGCAGAAAAAGATTGTGATTGGAATCTCACTTTGTAATGATAAATGTCGATCCAAAGCTCTCCAAATTGTTGTCAGCATACCAGGTTTATTTATTAAGCATTTATTAGTCACAATTTATAATTTGTAAAGACTCACAAATTTTTTATTTTTTTTTTATTTTTTTAAATTTGTGTTTCCGGTGGATTAGGAGTTCAATCGGCGGAGATTGTGCGCGGAGGCAGGGAGCGCGTGGTGGTGGTTGGCGACGTCGACTCAGTGGAGCTGACGCGGCGGCTGAGGAAAAAGATGGGTCATGCTGAGCTGATGAGTGTTACCGACACCGCCACCGACAAGCCGACAGCGCCGCCGCCGACACCGGCGACGGCGCCGCCGTATTATGGTAGTCCACATTACCATCACTATGAAGTTAGGGAGCCGGTGTGTGACACCCGCCCCTGTTTTATTCTCTAGTTTTTAATGAATTTGATTGATTTGTTTTATGTAAAGAAATCAAAGTTAGAAATTGATTTGTTTTATGTAAAGAAATCAAAGTTACAATTAATGAGGTAAGAACCATATGTTAATGGATAAATTTGTTATGATACGAGCTATATACAATATATTCTAAAATTCGAGTTTGAGATCGTGTTTCATTTCAATGTACGTAGTTTGGCGTAGTAATTCACAAAAAAATCAAAAAATTCGACTGTGTTCTAGTATAATTTTTCTTAAAAAAGCTTTTGATTTGGTATGATTTGCTAGTGTCACTTCAATAACTATCTCAATTTTAACAAAATTATTTCACTATAGTAATTATACTTCTGTAATTATATTTATATATAATTTATGTATCTTAACGTTTATATATAGGTTTGATTTCAATAAAGTTTTAAGTAAATTACATGAATAAACTTATTTTGAGAATGAAAAACGGGGAAAGAGAGAATGCAAAAAAAGAAGTGGGAAAAAGGAGAAAGTTGATATTTGGGACTTGTGGTCCCCATTTTTAATCATAGTTTTATAAATATATATATATAAAGAAAAAAAATCGAAATTAGCATAAAATAAATAATTTTATTCTATCTTGCAACCATACCATTTGTCGAATAGACAAAAACAAGAGTTCGATTTTTTATGACGCTCCATTGTAAAATGAATTTATAACTCAAGAATATTCAAATATCAAAATATTCTTTATTCAACAAATGAGATTACAAACGATTACAGAGAAAACTGTGTTCTTAACTCATACTACGATATTTTCTTCTTCTATCAAAAAACTCATAAACATGAAAATAAAAATATATTTTTTGATAGATTATTCCACGCAGTGTAATATTCTGATTTTATATTTTCCTATAGATAATGTTGTACGTAATGATCATCCCTACATTCTCCATTGAAGAAAAAGAAAAAAATGACGATAAAATTCTTTCAATAATTTCTCTTTACTCAATTCTTAGGCCAAGATTTATTTAACACATTTGTTGATGCTTGCAGAAAAAGATTCTGATTGGAATCTCACATTGTAATGATAAATTTCGATCCAAATAGTATATATTCTATAATTGCTATGTTAATTGAATATATTCTCTTCGTAAGCGTAATTATATACCCTTAATTTGGTAACAAATTTTTTTGTTATAAATATCTTTCAGCCCAAAATCAGCCCCTTATACGTTTGTTGAAAATTGAGAATATACTTAAAATTTAATTAGTACGAATGCAAATTCGACCTACCAACATACACAAATTAATACTTTTAAATATTTTCCTATAAATAATGTTACACGTAATGATCATCCCAACATATATTCTCCGTTGAAGAAAAAAAAATGACGGTAAAATTTTTTCAAAAATTTCTCAATACTCAATTCTTAGGCCAAGATTTTTCTTGACACATTTGTTGATTAATTATGAGTGTTTGCAGCAAAAAGTTCTGATTGCAATCGCACTTTGTGATGAAAAATGTCGATCCAAAGTTCTCAAAATTGTTGCCAGCTTTCCAGGTTTATTTATTACTACTATTTTTTTAGTTATAAATTATAGTAGTAGTAATTATTTAAGACTAACAAATTCATGGAATTTTTTTATTTCTCCGGTGGAGTAGGAGTTCAATCAGCGGAGATTGTGCTTGGAGACAGGCATCACGTGGTGGTGATTGGCGACGTCGACTCAATAGAGCTGACGACACGGCTTAGGAAAAAGGTGGGTTGTGCTATGCTGATGAGTGTTAACGATATCGCCCCTGCCAACGCCAAGAAGGCAACGCCGGTCGCCCCTGCTGACGCCAAGAAGAAAAAGCTGGCACCACCGGTCGCCCCTGCTGACACCAAGAAGGAAAAGCCGGCGGTGGTGGCGCCGGTTCCGTCCTCTAAACCTTCAAAACAAATAATCTAGGAAATTTGGAAAAGTTAATGATTTTTTTTTTTTTTTGAAGAAATCAAAGTTACAAAGATATAAGAACCATATGCCGAGTACATAAATTTATTATGATATGCACGAGCTATATATTCTAAAATTCGAGTTTGAGATTTTGAGACAATAATTTTCATAGATTTCATTTCCTTGTGCGTACTTTTTGCATATTAATTTACACATAAAAATAAAAAAATTCGACAATGTTCACTTCAACAATAATCTCAATTTTAACAAAATCATTTCACTACTATAATTATACTACAAAATTGTTTCACTATTATATTATACTACTACAATCTATGTATCGTAATTTTTATATTTATGTTTGATTTCAATAATTACATGAATAAAATAATTTAGAGAATGAAAAACGCGAAAATAGAAAGAAGGCAAAATATAGAAAGGAAAAAAAAGAAGGCAAAAAGCCTAAAACAAAGAAAATTGAGTATTTGGAACTCTTTTGGTCCCAATCAATACCATTCTGCAAACTGCAATGGACAAAACAAGTGTCCATTTTTTATGATGCTTCAATTCTAAAGAAATCTCAAAATCAAGACTATTCAACTCTCAAAAATCAAAATATCTTTAATCAACAAATGAGGTTACAAACAATTACAGAGAAAGACTTGCCATCATAACTCAAAGCAAAAATCCAACAACAAAAAAACTCTCAAATTACACAAGAATACATCAAGAAGCAACAGAAACTGCTTCACAGGATTTGCTATAACTATATATTTACACACAATATATTTTATAATAAAAAAAATTGAAAGAAATCAGTAAATAGGCTTGTAAATTTGTTTTGAAATGGAGTTGGTTAAAGCTCAGGTCTCAGGAGGGGGCACCTTACTGTTGGACCAGAGAAATTCGATGTGCAGATTTCTTGAAGGTCCGCTTTTGCTTTGAGGCAGCAATGTGTACTCTCCGGCAACTGCACCCATCATCACTACACGGTCTATCTGGATCATCACCTTTCCGAATGATTTCTGCCGTTATACCATCAAAAGTATTAGACTGAGGAAAGTGAAGTCCAATGTGTATGTGTGCTGTATTTTTAAAAACACCAAGTAGCTTCATAGCTGGTTGCTTTCAACTAGCTTACCTTCCCCATTTTGCTCTTGTTCTTGCATGAAATGCGAAGCTTCTGGCCTTTGGGGGGGCTTTCAAACGACCACGTGAAACTCTCGTCCCATTCTGGATTGGGACCAGTGGATACAATCTGTGGTCGTTAAGAATATAGTTTGTTAGTGCAAAAACTGATATAATTTGCACGTTGAAGTTCATTGTATCCAAGTTTCTATGTGTAATAGCTATAGAACAAAATGACGATAAACATCTCACGTAAATTCATACAAGCTACCATAATTTAGCACTTTCTTTTGTATAGGATTAACACGTAGACGGCAAAACATAAAAACCAGCACGGTAGTACTGAAAACAACAAGTTGAGAAAGAGGTAAGATTTCAGACCTTTGTTAGTTGTGGGGGTGAACTTCCGAGGGTTAGCTTGCAAAATGCACTAGGATTCCCGACTGATTGCTTTAAATTGTTAGCTCGCTTCATTATGACAGTGAGGGTTCCAGGCAAACACTGCAGCAAAATTTCGGATTTCTCCTGGAACCGAGGAGGTCCTGATTGGATTAGGTACTGTAACAGGGGTATGGCGTCTGCTGCAGCAATTGATTGGGCTCGAGAAACTTCAGCTGGACACGCTGACCATGCCTGCCTGAGAAGAAATAGTGCATCCAAGGCAGCTTCTTGAGTGGCTTCTGTTCCACTCTTGAGAGAGGTGACCAGATGAGGAATGCTTAGTGTTGCAGGTTCGGAAGCTCTGAGACGGGGGAAATTGCTAAATAGTGAATTGAGGGCCTTCAAATACTCCTCATTTACCGCTCCATTGGCCCACAAGTCTTTCTCGATTGCAGCTGCAAGAACATGAAAATCGTATCATGAAGCATCAATGATATGAGCAAACTAGTGATAAAAGCAGAGTGAAACCAAGAAAGGTTTTAGAGAGACAATTGAATTCTTTTTTCTCATCATCAGATAAAAAAAAGTTCATCTAGTTTTGTGCCGTGGTGCGCAGTAATGCAAAACGACATTTCATTAAGAAATGAAGAAGTTTACCAGTTATAGCTCTGACAGTTTCACTTGAGGCGTATTCTTGTATGGTATTATTAGAGAAAAGAAGTTTGACAAACATTGCTGCCTGCAGGGATGTTTCAGGTTCACTTGAACCAATCAAATCAAGCACAACCTGCACACCACCAGCTTCTGCAACTGCCCGTTTATTTGCTTTGCTGTACATAACGAGGTTCTGTAGAGTACATATAGCTACTACTTTCATTTCTTCTGTAGGTTGATCCTCAAGCAGACTCACTAGTGCTCGGCATGCTGAAATGGCATCTGCTGATCGAGCAAGAACCTCATTCTGGAAAAGATCACCAAGAGCAAGAGTTGTCAGTAGCCTCGCCTGCTGACCTTGGCTTTGAGGATCCATAAGGTATTGAGATAGTGGCAAAATGGCAGACTTGGTAACTTTAGATTCCCGGATCTTTACGTTGTTCAATAAAACCTCAAGTAGTCGGGCAGCTGTTTCTTCGCACTGATGACTTCTAAGAATTCCCAAAAGTGCCTCAATCGCCCCGCTTTCAGCCATTGCTTCAGCACTGCTAGAGTCATCACTCTCCAACACTAGAAGAGCATTCAGTGCACCAACAACTGTGCTCTGCGTGCCTGAATGAAGCAGCCTAACTAATACTGCTATAGGTACTTCCAAATAGAACTCAGAACTATATTGCATAATACTGGATAAAACAGAGGCAGCTGACTCCCACAAGGCATTTGGGAGTGAAGAATCAGCTTGAAGTAGGACTTTGGACAGCTCAGTCACGCCACCCTCCTTTGCAATCTCATTTGGCCATGTGGCTGCAACACAGACAAGAGCCCGGACAGCTCTATGCTGCAGAATAGGAATTCCAGAACCAAGAACGCGTATCAGCGGACCAATCACCCGTTGTACTAGAGGATCTCTTTGAAGATGCTCCACCAAAAGTAGGTGGGAAAGAAGCTCAGCTACAGATTGCTGCACAGCTGAAGCAGGAGAATTGAGTAAGGATATAAGAGGTTCAATAGCATGCTGAGATGGCAGGGTGTAATCAGCACGACACTGTGGATGCTCTAGAATATTGACAAGAACTTGCAGAGCACTTTGTTGTCCATCAGGTCCAAGCTCTAATCTTGTTAGTAACAAGAACAGAGGCTCAATAACTTTTGCTGTTGATGGAGCTTTGGCAATGGTCGCATTATTAGTGAGTATTCTAAGCAATTCAGCGAATGCAGCACAGAGGAAATCAGGTGCCTCATGAAGTATATCAAGCACACTCTCGACCACTCCTGCTTTCACCATTTCCATCTTACATGCAGGCCTATCTTTCCCTAACTTAACAAGAGCTCTTGAGATGGCCTCATGGAGCAAATAATTCTGACCGTACAGAAGACCTACAAGAGGGATAACAGCACCATGAGCAGCAACAAGTTCTGCCAGGTGTTCGTCATCTAAGAGTCTATCCAATGCTCCCACAACTGAATGGTGTGCTGGACTATACTCGGTAATGAGAAGAGAAACTAAAGGCTCAACGCAACGAGCAGCAGCTTCAGTAGATTTTATCCTTGTATTGCAAAACAGTACAGAGCACAACTCAGCGGCATCCCCTTTCAATTCTATCGAACTATTTGATGAAAGAATCCTGCACAACACATCAACTGCATTTATCTCAACATCAGCAACCACAAGGGCTCTTGATGGATTCTCACTTAGTAGCCGGACCAAAGCACCAATAGCAGCTTGCTGCTCCTTCTCAGATCCCGTGCTCAGGATTTCAACCAAAGGTTGAACAGCCTGCCTAGAAGATTCTGCATTCTTTACATGGTCTGCAGCAAACAAGTTTTCCAATGCTTTAGCAGCACTATATCTTGCTGCTCTTCCACCTAAACGCAAAACTGCGACAAGTTGAGTGACAGTGCCCAATGCGGCTTCATGTCTCCTTATCTCAGGTGTACTAAACAGAACTCCAAGTAAATCAGTAGCAGTTTGTTCCGCATCTTGCGGGCTTAGAGAAAGATACTTTGTCAAACCTTCTAGAACCCCTGACTCCACCATGACAGTTTGATTAGAAGTACAATCTCGCGCAAGCTGAATCAGAAGTCCCAGTGCAAGGAAAGGTGCCCCAGGTCGTTCTGGAATAGGTTTCAGCAGATCAACAAGCGCAGGTATTGCTTTTCTAGACGTTGCGCTGACTCTAATGTCATCCACCCTAAACAGTCTCTCAAGGGCAACTTGGTCGGGATAGCCTACCAAAGTGAACTCCTCAGACAATTCCAGAAGGTCATGTATATCAGCATCAGAGCAACCAAGCAAGGTAATCAGTCCTACAGCTGCCCCTGAATTCGCAACAGACAGAAGAGTTCCTCTGCTACCATTACAGACCAGACTAGCCAAAGCTTGGGCAGCAAAAAATCTGTTTGCTGCCACTTCTGACCTCAAAAGACTAGCTAGCACTTTAGTTGCGTTCATGGTTGCAGGTGCACGAATGATATCTCTATTTTGAAATAAGACAGCTAATAATAGGGCAGATATCCATATACTGCTATCTTCTTTGTAATCAGACTGCAAAATGTTTAGAAAAAATAAGTATGGAATATAGAAGTGATTTTTGTAAAGATGCAAGTATATGAAAAGCAGCTTCATGGCACCAAAAGTATTGAGTATTGAATTTCAAGCAATAAAGAAGTAATATGACACCTGAGTATACTGGAAAAAGGACTGAGAGATTTTTTCTGTGAGAATATCAACTGCTCCAGCCTCCATAATATCCAGCTTATTTTTGTCACTATGACTAGCAAGTACAGAAAGGAGCCAGATAGCTATACTCGAACCATATATGAAGGAAGTAATTTTCTCTGAGTTGTGTTCAGTTGTATTGTTATTCATCCTGGAGATACTTATGATATCTTTGCTTCCCTGATCTCCAACTTGAGATGACTCGGAAGAATCTAGCATTCCAACAAGAGAACGCACAAGTGAAGTACACAAATCAGACGTATATAATTCTTCAACTACTCTCTGATGATTCACTTTTGCACTGCAAACAATAAGTGCAGCTCCACCAATTTTAACCCTTGCATTTGAGGAACTGATAACCCTTCTTGCAATACATAAAATGCACCCGGTGATGCTGACAACTTTGTTCCCAACAACTAGGGGCTGAGCCTGGCAGAGCCGAGAGAGTATTTCTATAGCTTTATCTTGCAAATGCGGTATGGCATCAGCAATACACGAAACTATAGGTGTAATGCTATTTGGGTAGTCAGAAAGAACTGCCCAAGAAGGTTGGTTGTGCCCAATATCTCCAATAGGCCATGAGAGGAGAGCAAGTGCATCTAGAGCCTCTGACGCAGCAACAGATTTACTGTCAGCCCCTTCAAGGAAAGAAACTAGAGCCATAAATGTTCCAGTGCGATTTAAACAATCAGTTAAAGCAGAATCAATCTTATGAGAACGCAGAAACCGAGCAATTGCAGCTGCAGCATGGACTTTGCCAGCATTTGTTCCCTCACGCAAAACTCTAGTAGCAGGCAGTATAATTTCTTCAGGGGTAGATTTTTCTGATGCTTCACTGTCTAAAAGTAGATTTGCCAAAGCGCAGACTGCTTCATTTGCAACCGGAAGCATTGAGGAACTAGCAAGTGCCACTAACAAAGGGAAAGCATCTTTAGCAACAAGAGCGACGTCAAGGTTCTCATTGATAGAGAGAAAGATTGCGGCAAGGCAGTGACAAGCTCCAACTAAAATGTTTTCAGATTCAACATTCAATAGCTTCATGACTGATGAAAGGGTCTTAACAGCAGTGCTAGTTTCACGCAAGTCCTTCCTCAGTTCAAAAATTCCAGCCAATGCCCGTGCCGACTTTGCCCGAGTCTCTTCGTTTGTAGAGTTTAAGATATCTATCATCGTATCAATAGCATCATTTGCAGCGTTACCCTCACATATCATATCACTCAGAGGGACCACACAGAGTAAATTTTTCAAGGCATCTAAGACATAGACTTTGGATTCAGGTACATCACTGGTTAATAATGCAGAAAGTTGGCTGATCGTTGCTGTATCAGACTCGTGAATCAAGTGACCCAAGGTCTTAGCAGCAATCTCCTTGCCATTGGAACTTCCATTCTTTAGTATCCAAAGTAGAGCAGGGACCGCAGAAGCACTTTCAACACAAGCACGTATATCCTCACTATGATTACAAAGATTTCCGAGTATTAATGCAGCGTCTTCTTTGGCTTTTGCAGACCCTGTTTCCAGAATTTGAACAAGAGGAGGAATGCCACCAGCAGCTGTAATAGCCCATTTGCTTTCATCATTTTCATGAGATAGAAGGCAGAGCAATGCTACAGCACACTCTTGCTGCTGCTCTGATGAGAGACCAAGAAGTGATATCAAAAGCTGAATCCCATCGCGACCTTGAAGGGCTTGCCACAAACTACCATCACTTTTGCAAAGAATCAAAAGAGACCTTATCAACTCTTCCTGAACCTCATCGGTGGCCATGGTAATTAAACCAACAAGCAGCCTTTTCGCATCGGAATTTGCTAGCTTGCTTGATAATACCGTATTTGCATACAAACTAGCAAGGGATTCTATCGTTCGCTCCTGCACCAGAAAGGGTAACTGAGGTTTGAACTGTTGTAGCAATGTCTCCTCAACCTCAATGGGATCCGATGCTCTAGCAGTTTCTGCTTTGCTGTCATATATCATTAATGCAGACGCTATTGCTCCCAATGTGTCTGCCACTTGATCAGGGGAGCTACATGATTGAAGGCTTTGACCAAGACTTGATATGACAAACGATAGGCCACCAGATATGTTTGCAAGCGCACACATTGCGTTCTCTTGCAAAGCTTGCGCAAACTCACCCTGCATGAATTCTTTTGAAGGAGCTATTGTCGCATTGATTAGGACAGGTATACCGCTCGCACTAGCAATCTCCCGCCTTGCTTCTTTGCACTGAGCAGAAAGAGATTTAAGAGCACCTGCAGCTTCTGCTCTTACAGAAGCATCATGCCCAGGTCCAAGTAGCCTGAGAAGCAGTTTAGTTGCCTCTGCAGCCAGAATTTTTGTACATACAGATGGATCCTCCATCATCATACATGCCATAAGAAAACATACATTTCCTTGTGTACTTGATGGGCCTGAAGTCAGCAATTTGATCAGTGTATCGACTCCTCCAGCTTTAATAGTAGCAGACCAAAATCCCTCAGTGCTGCCAGAAAGATTTCGCAAAGTGCCGGTGAGCAATTCATCTACCATGTTTCCAGCCTTAAGTCCTTTCTTTAGTTGCTCCCATAAGACAGGGACAACTCCTTCTGTCGAAAAGATTTTTGAGCCAACATGATCCTTAGCACCATCTTGTGAAACCGCAAATATGGCCCTTGCTGCTGCAATTTGTCCATCAACTGAGTTTGATTTAAGAAGACCAAGCAGTGGTGGAATGCAACCTCCAAGCAAGACTTTGACACGCAATTCATTCTCTTTGCAAAGAGAACATAAAACAGTAGCAGCATGTATCTTTATTGCCAACGATCCAGAACGAAGAAGAGAGACAAGCACTGGAACTGCTTGGGAATGAGATCCAACAGCATCCAAAGCATTTTCCCTTGTACTAATTAGCTCATGTAATTGCTTCAATGAATTCTCCTTTTCTTGTGATGATGAAGAACTCTGCCGCAAGCGCTCAATGCATTGGGCAACACTTGATAATGTCCCATCCGGGTCCTCCATGCTACTCCTATCCCTGCAAGTAAAGAGGCAGTTTTATGGCATTCAAAACTTGTTCAACATAAACTCATGAAGTGATTTCTAACAGAAAAGTAAGCAAATGCATTTCGGTATGTGTGTGGTTTAACCTGGAAGGAAGAGCAACTCTTATGCCTAAAATACCATACTAAAGTTTAAAAAACCAAAAGAAAATAGCATAAAGAATATTACTGAATATTTATACACATAAAATAACAAAACAAAAGTTGGATCTTGGAGGACTACAGAACATCTAAAAATCTAGGAGGCAAAATTCTACTCAGAGTTTTGAAGTACTTCTGTAAATACTAACACCAAATGATTGTTGTCAGCTTTTGTTAAAAATGACAGACAATAAAAATGTTGATGAACAATGCTAGGTTCTTACAGATGCTCTATAAAGGTACCATTCAACAAACCTTGAATTCATTTTGTAGAGGGAAAGAGGAGTTGAAAGCTCCAAGTCCTGAGATTTTGCTTCTCCACTTCTCTCCTACAGTAGAAAAAAACACATAAAGTACATACTCAGTTGAGGTTTGAGGGAAGCTCTGAACCGATATCTAACATTAGAGTAACTAATTAACTATTTAAAATTAAAAATAGGCCCCAAACTGATGCATCAAACAGTTCATGAACTTTGCAATGTAGATTAATGATAAACACATTAGATTCTAATATCTTCCCCGAGCACACTATCTTCAAAGCCAAACAATGACTGCACAAGTATACTATAGACTGATTAAACAAAGCAAGTGATTCAACACCAATATTCTCTGCAGTTGCATCCAGACAATGTACCAAACACTAGTAGAAACAAAATTCATTAACATAACGCTCATTACGACTAGACTCTACATTCATAACTGATCCATAAGATCCAAAGAAGATATAGTATTCAAGAACGATTATAGTGCAACTCTTACCAATCACAAATTCACAAAATCCAGTTACCACCGAAGTAGAAATCTTACCATATCACTGTGGGCGCTGCCGTTGGTGGCAGCAGCCCTCCACGTCGCCGTCGCCGCCAGCTTCTTATGAGCCTGATCCCGAGATCTCCACTTCAGATTTGTCACTCCCACCACACAGGCAAAATGCTTATGCTGAATTCACAAATCATTCACAATACACAATAAGAACACCAATCCGAATTTCACATTTACACTAGCAATGACAATTTTCAGCTGAATTATGCACAAATCCGATATTCAATTGTAAAATCGCTGCATATCTAGAGGCACACATTATCAACAATTGACACTGAAGTGAACTGAACACTAGAAAACAAGCTCTTCTCAAAATCTCATCACAGATCTTGCTGTAAATCAGTAGATCAGCGTGATCTCGCACGATAAGTTCATGAAGCCGAAAATCATCAAGGATAAAACTGAATGCAGCTAGAAAATGCGAGCTGAGAGAGGAAGGTAGTGAAACGAGAGTGAGATCTAGCAGAAATGAGAATAAAGGAAACCTTTGGTTAGATTGTGGAAGAGTGCATCACAATTTCCTTCTTCGGCAACAATGTTGGTGTAGAATTAATGCAATTGAGTGAGAGAGAGAAGTTTTCTCTCAGTTTCTGTATCTATTGTCTCTATTCCAAATTATCGTTTCGTAACTGACAAGCGAGGAAGATAAAAAGCTTTCACGAGTGTGTGTGTGTGAGAGAGAGAGCAGTAAAAGGAGGTGGGTATTGACCACCGACAAATATCGCGGCGGCGGCGGTTAATTTTTCCGGCTTCACCGTGGGCTTTTGTTCTTTTCCGGTAAGTTATGAATAATAATTAAACTATAATTAATCATACTAGTATTAAAATTGATAGGGAAAATACATGCATTAATCAAAACTTGACTTGGCTAGATTTAATTTATTCAAGTTTATTGAAAAAATTTAGGTGGTGAAAGTGAAAAGTAAAGGTGCATGAGGATACAAGTGGGTAAGATGTCTATTTAAATACAGCAGGATACAACTAATAATGATGGTTGTGAATTTACTAATTTTCTAATGACAGCCAAAATGTACACATCATGTATTATTATTGCATAGGATTATTGCATTAAGTTAGTAGGGTGAATAAACAATAAGGATTTGATTAAGACAAATGAACTGAATAAAGCAGATCCCTTTTAACTTCTCTATTTTTGAGGAAGAGAAAATCAAATGAACTTAACTACCACTAAGGCAATGAGGTATTTCCTCCGTTCAATAGTAATGGAGGTATTTTTTTTCGGCATGGAGATTAAGAAAAATTTTGTTAGGTAAGTGTAAAGGGAGAATAAAGTGGAAAATAAAAAAGGTAGAGAGATGAAGAGAAAGAAAAGTAAGAGAGAGTAAAGTAGGTGTGGAAAAATGTGTTAACTTTTACTAAAAGAGAAATATGACTCTATTAATATGGAACGTACTAAAATGGCAAATGACTCTATTACTATAGAACGGAGGAAGTACATTTTTCCGTGGTAGATCCAATTGAATAGGGGTGAAATTAAGGGGAAATATTAAATAGGCAAACAGTAATATAGACTAAATAGTCAATATTTGATTTTTTTGGTTTTTTTTTCATCTCGAATTACTTTTTGACTTCTTCAAAAATTGAATATCGATTTGATTTAGATTGATTTTTAAAAACTGAAAAAAAACAGAATAATGTTTAATTAATATATAGAAATAGGAAAAATATTAGTATACACTTAATGTTCATATTTGTCTAGTTTTGTTATTAGCATCCACAGTGGTTTTAGGCCAGCCATAGGTCAGCCACTCTCTCTCTCTGCCACGTCAGCAGCACTAAAAATCCAGCTGCCGCAATAAAAATAATTACGGAATAAAAATAATTCAAAAAATACTACATTTACGGAATTAAAATTACGATTAAATTATGGGATTAAATTTACGACACATATACGGGAAAATTAATTCATTTCATTAAAAAAAAGTACAAAGATTA
Organism: Salvia hispanica; assembly: GCF_029641045.1. Taxonomy (NCBI): domain Eukaryota; kingdom Viridiplantae; phylum Streptophyta; class Magnoliopsida; order Lamiales; family Lamiaceae; genus Salvia; species Salvia hispanica. Next base: position 15,890,558 of record NC_142694.1, read on the forward strand.
AAAAAAATACATGATTTTTTTTTTAAAAAAGGGCTTCCACACACGAGCCCCGCCACTCTCTACTCCTCGTCGCCGTTGCCGTCGCCGCCGCGACCCGAGGTATCTGAGCCCACGTCGGAACCCTCCATTTGTGCCCTCGCGGCATCCAAATCAACCCGCATACTCTCGAGCATCGAGTGAAGAAACATCTTCTCCTTGGGGTCAGTGGCGGCCCTCCAATCTTGGAAGACCTTGTACATCTGCTCCCGCATTTTTTGACGCGAGAAGAAGGTGTACTCGCGTGGGGGGGGGTGCCGAGATGACCTCCTGGGGCGATAGGGGGGATCCTCCCCTCGCTGCCCGTTGCGCCCGCTTTTGTCCAACCGGGCGAGGGCGATGAGCAAAGGATGGAGTGGCCGGAAACTCCTCAGCATCCGGGGAGAGGTCGTGGGACCGCTGCTGCCGCTGTAGTTGCCGGAATAGTTCAGCCTCTGCTTCTTCGGCCACCCAGCGTCGCACCCCGCCTAGAACTTCTCGGAGTCCTTCAGCAACACATAGCATTCCCAGAAGAGGAACTCCTTATACTTCCCCGGCAAGGGGAACTGACTCTCCGCAATCCTCCGGGCGTCCTCCTCATTCTGCCCACTAGTCAGCTGGCGGAGGGCGTTGGCGTACAACCCCGGAAATCGGCCGACCGCGGCCCTGATGCGCTCCCAGCCCTTCCGGCACTCCTCCCCGCTGAAGTCCTTCCCATGCGGGCAGTTCCTCCTGTAGGCTGCTCTAATCTTCGCCCACATGTTGACGACCCGCTGGTTGTTTGCAACCAGCGGATCATTGCACCCGTCAACCACGCCTTGGCCACCCCGGCGTACTCATCCTCCGTCCACTTCCTCCGGGCGGGGGTGTCGTCAACATCAGGCTGCGACGACTCGCCAACCGCCTTGGCCTTCCCCTTCGTCTTCTTCTTCTTCGGCGCGGCCCGCCCCGCTAGAACGGGAGTGTCCGGATCCCCGAGATCGATCCCCATGTCATGCAATGACAAAAGGTCATCGCCAGTGAACTGCGTCTCCACTTGGGTCGACGTGTGAGACGAAGCCGTCAAAAAATCCAAGAGGGACGATAGACCGTGTCCTCCCCCCCCCCCCCCCGGTGACCCCTGCATCCCGGTATGCATACCGAGCTGCATCCCTCCCTGCCAGACAGGCATCATCCCCATCATCTGATGCAGCATCTGCTGCTGCATCTAGGGCATACCTCCCCACCCCTGCCCGTCGTTGGCCTGTCCGCCGCCCGGCATCCCCCCTGGTTCCCCCACCCCCGCGCTCCAGCCATCATCCCCATCAGCTGATTCCAAGGGACGTTAAACCCTGGGCCCATCTGCCCGCCCATCTGGCCCCATCCAGATCCCACGGGTACCGTGGGAGTCTGAGATCCACTCGTCGCTGGACTGGACTCGTTGTTGTGATCCATCGCTCGATGATGCTCTTGTACAGAAATTTAGAGAGAGAGAAAACTCGTTAAAACAAGTAGTGCAAATGAAAATGAAATTAAAATCGCGTTTATATAGGTTTTCAAAAATTAAAAAATAAAACGAAAAAGGGCGCTGGCCGGTCGCTGGCCGATCGGCACGCCACAATGGCGGCCAGCGCATCGTCCAGCCCCAGCCAATCGGCTAGCCCACGCCGATTTCGGGCTGGCCGATCGCAATGGTTCGGCTAGCCGGTTGGCTAGCCGGCATTGTGGATGCTTAACCTTTTGTTGTGATTCTTGTTCGAGATATTGTATACTTGCCTATTAGGGCTCGTTCGGTTATCAATAATTTACCTCAATTCGGGTCAAATCAGTGTAATTTACCATATCATCATGCCAACCTTGGTATGCCTAGTCCACTAAATTTTCTCTATATAGCACAATATAATTATTTGAAACAGCTTGGTACACAAATCAAACTGCCTTTTTTTTTATATTCTGGATAGTATTAAGATTATTGTCGGTTAAAAGTTATCTACTAATTTTTAGTATTATTTTCATGTTATTTAACATAAATTGAAAACACAGGTAAAAAACTTTACATAGATTTAAAATACAACAATGAGAAATACATAGATGAAATCGAATTGCAACTTGGAAAGAACACGTCAAGTCTCAAATTTGTGCAAAGCAGCTAAATCAAGTATTTTGCATTTGGTGTTCTTCCTTGGTTTTTGCCTCTTTCAATAATTCACTGTAAACTTCAACATCTTCATCATCGACGCATAGGTCACCACCTTCACGTTGGGATCCAAGTTGGCTTGGTCACTTGGGTTTGACTTGGTCGCACTACTCACTTTCCCTTTACCCTTTTGCTTGTCAGCTTTGTGACCCATGGAATGACTTTTAATTGTATTAATTTTGAGAGATGTACAAAGAGATTATTATTAGGGCTCGTCTGGTAACCCTCATTAGCCGTGAAACACCTCTTCCAACAGGGCTAATCTTCTGTTTGGTAGCCCTCCGTCCAATCGGCCGACCCGTAATACTCCAACTGGGTTTCAAGCTTCCATATACTACTATTAGCGGAAGTGTGCTAACACTATCAGGTGAGGGAGTGGTATTGTTTTCCTGATTCTGCCGATAACGCTGCTAAGGAAGGCAATTATACCAAATTGCCCTCTGAATCCGTTGACGTATTGCGTTTGGTGAAACGCTGCAGGTGAATTTTAGTCAGCGTGAAAGTGCAAAGCTACACTGGTCGGCGAAGGCCTCTTCCCAATTCCGTTGTCGGCCGAATATCAAATCCGGTGCATTCGCACTACCTTCAATCCGGGTATGTCGAATTATCGATTTTTTTTGTTCGATCTGGTAGCTGTGAATCTGAATTTGTTTTTGATGTATGAAATTGGGTTCAAATTGAACAATTTTGTCCATGTGTGTATAGCTTTACATTATGCAAGTCCGAATTGCAGTGTTTGCACGCTCAATCTGTTTTGGAATGTTTTGAATATTCGCATTGTTTGTGGTTGTGATGTTGCTTTCATCATGGATTTGTGCAAATTAGGGACGATTTGAACAATTTACTCCATGCGTCTATAGCTTGACAATCTGCGAATCCGATTTACAGTTTTTGCAAGCTCAATCTGATGGGGTTGTTCTGTATATTCATATTGTGTGTGGTTGTACTGTTTCATTCATGTTGGATTTGTGGTAATTAGGTCCGATTTGAATAATCCTACCTGTCTCTATAGTTCCAATAATCTGCAGCGTCGAGGTTGCATTGTTTTGCAAGCTCAAACTGTTGGGGAATGTATTGAATATTCGAAGTGTGTGTGGTTTAGAGGTTGCCTTGTGCATTCATTGCTGCAAATTGGGATTGATTTGAATAAATTTCAGCATGCATGTATAGTTCCTACATTCTATTCTTTGGGCATAATTTGATATTTTGCACATGTTTGGAAATTAGTAATGAATAATTGATTTGAGCCAGCCACAAAGAATTCCACGCAAATTATGTTTTATGCTTGTTTGTTGTTGTTCCTAAATTTGAAGATGTGAATTGAGAATGCTTGTGTTGATGAAAGTGGTTGTTGTTTGGTTATTTCAGTTTAATTTTGTCTGCAACTCATTCTTGATGATAATATTGGGAGATAATTACTTTCATGCTCTTAATTCAGTTGTCAGTTTCCATGGTTGCATGTTGTGATTTTGTGCTCTTTTATGTAATATCATCAACTCACCGCCAATTTATATCCCGTACAAATGGATTTACTGGGCAAATATGTATCCCTGGCCTTTCTATACTTTTAGAAATGTTTTTTCTGTTTCTTAGTATATGAATAGCTCTTTTAACTATGCACTCAGTAGAAAACTAAGTTTTGGTGTTGATTGAATGTAGCAAGAAGCTGCAGTCGTTGGTGGACTATGTGTTGCTGCTGGGGAAGACTATGGAGAGAAAGCACGCGAGCGGTGGCATGGAGAATGAAATGGGTAAACTGGTGAGAAGATTGAGGAAGATGCTGGTGGAGCTGAACCAGTATGACCATGCCGCTGATTTCATCCTTCACGGTGGAGAGGGTAATTTAGTCTCATAATATTTTGTTTCCTACACACAATGAGTGAACCAAACAATACACACAAGCCCAATCAGCATAATTGGGCTGAACCAAACCTTGGATAACTCTATCAGCCTACTTATGAAAGTCCATTATCAATGGGTTTGTGTTAATTTTTATTCGGCCAACCAGACGAGCCCTTATAGAATAAGGGGTCGTTTGGTTGTCTAGATTTGTCAAGATTAGGATTCGTATCCTTGTATTTCTCATTGTTTGGTTACACATATTATTACCCACTCAACCCGCATTTCTTGCCTTCGGCCCGCACTGTTCATATCAATTATGGTAGATATGGATCACCCAACACCCCAATCGATTATAATCACTCCTCGTAGACCATGTAAAATAGCTTGTTTATTTCTCTCATTCGCCCTGGTCTCCAATTTGAACGCAGAAAAATTTTGAAAACACTCCAAAAGCTTATTCGGAACAATAGTTCTTGTGGTTAGCCGCTCGACGAGATTCAGTCCATTGGAGTCGGTGAATCGGCATACCGAGAAGTAGTTCTTCTGTCCATCACCCATCAAAGGTTAATTTCTCTCCAAAATTTCAAAGTCTACTTGTAGATCTGGGAATTATTCGGTCTAATTAGGTTTTTTGGATGAGCTAAATTTCAAAATCTACTTGTAGATAAGAGAATTATTCATTCTAATTAAGTTTTTGGGATGGATTAAATTGAGTTGTTCTGATATCTGTTTTTCCTTGATTAGTAAATGAAAAAACCTCATTTTTAATATTGCACTCGAACGTGGGCTGCCATGGATCCATCTTTCATATTGGTATTAAAGCTTGATATGTGGTGCAATATTCATTTATTTATTTTATTGCTGCAGACTAGGGGTGACAAATCGTGCGTGTCAGGTCGTTATCGTGTCGACACGATAACAACAAACACGAACACGACCCACTACCCTCAGACACGAACACGACACGAACCCATTAACGACACGAACCGTTTCGGGTCAACACGACACGAACTCATTAATGACACGAAAATAAGTATTGAAAAATGAAAATAATAAGAATAATAATATTAAAATATTATGTGTTAATGGATAACACGAACACGACACGAAATTTTCGTGTCCTTAATGGGTCGACCCGATAAGGACACGAACACGATAAGCTCTGACCCAAACCCATTAATTTCGTGCCGGTTCGTGTCGTGTTATCGTGTCGTGTCAAAAATTGTCAGTCCTACTGCAGACAATCAAGAACACGTCGGTTGTGTGTCATTTCTAAGTTATGGATCATTCATTTTTTGTGTCAACTGGCCTGAACCTATTGCTACAAGAGATAATGAATAATTTTCACATGCAATCGATTATCATTCTGTACTTCTACTTGAAGCGTAGACGACGCTTTCGAAGGCGAGATATGCGTCGCCTCATTAGACATTACTCCATTCTAGATAAGATGATGTGGATCCATGTATTTTGTGATCCATTTCCCAAGGATTTACCCAATTTGTAGGTGATTGATCTAATATTTTTGTGAAGTAGATTTTCTATTGTATCAATAATGGCAACCCAACAAGAATTTAGGAAACTAAGATGATCAAAACAAGAAGTAACATTGGATAGAGTGGAAATTGTGATACATAGTCATTAATGAGGCAAGCTAAGACACTTACAACATACTAACATGCATCCATGGCTAGATCTTCAAGGGAACCACAAACCTCAAAACATACCTCTACTTGATCCATGCTTCAACTAGCAATTGATGGAAATCCCATACTTGAACTAGCAATTGATGGATTCAAGCAACCTAAATCTAGGAATTGGATACAAACCCTCTCCAAGAGGAAACAAAGCTCTCAAGCATCTAATTTCATCAAAGTCTAAGGAAAAGAAATGACATCAAGAGGTATTTATACTATGGGTCCAAAAATAGAAAGTTGGCCCACAAAATCTAAAAAATCGGCATAATCGTCCGGTCGGACGTTTTTCACTTGTCAAAATGCCCGGCCCGGGCGTTTTCCCTGTCCCCGGGCGATTTTCACAAGCAAAACGCCCGGTCTGGCGTTTTTCCCGAAGCTCTCGGCCTTCTCTGCGCGACTTCCGTAAAACTGCCATAACTCCCTCATTCGGACTCCGATTGGGATGTGCAAGATACCCACGCGAAGCTGTTTCCAAGACGAAGACAATGGTAGTAGTTTCATAGCTTTCGGATGTCATCTCAATAGGATGATTTCCAGTTGAATCCAACTATAGTTGAAATCCTTGACGCACGGCTTCCATGATCGTATCATCCTCCCCTTCTTGGAAGGATTTGTCCTCAAATCCGAGCCGTCTCTATTCATTGCCTCATCGGGAATCCCTCTAGCTTTGTTGGACCATTGGCTTGTCTTCTCTTTCATCCTTGGGCCCCAATCAACCCATGGCTCACGCCGAAATGAAGACCCTTGACGTCTAGCACTCGTGGTCATATCATCATCCCCTCCTTGGAAAGGATTTGTCCTCAAATCCGGATTTCGTACACCTATGAAATGGAAAAAGAGCAAATCAAATATGAAAGTATGATGAAAAGGATTAAGACCACTAACGGCTCTAAGAGACAATAATACACCAAAGACGTTGTGTGGGCCTCCAGAATCATGTTCCCTCAAGCTCAAGGCCAAGTGACAATAAACATGAGAGCACGAATTAATGATTCCTTTCATGTCCAAATCCCTCCCATAAGAAATCAAGACAAAATCATCAAGATACCCTTCATAACAAAACTCAAACAATCTCACAATATAGGTATAAGATATATGTGCAAATAAACATAGACATTCCTTCACAATGTAGTCCCAAAAAAAGCCATTAGATATAAAGTTCTTCACAAATAGACCATAAAACATCCCAACTCCATTGAATGGTTTGATGGACATGCAATAAAGGTAATCAACATGCCAAAACACAAATGCCCCAAGCACCTTGTTTCTATTTGGTTCGATCCCTCATACAAATGATGCTCAAATCCTTGAACATCTTCACAAAAGATTTGGCATTCTCAACAAGACTAGGCATATACAAGAAAGGGTCCTCATAGTGTGTATATTCAAAGGTAACCGAATAAGGTTTATTCACAAGATTCCTATTCTCAAGGTTAAACAACAAAAGACCATAAGGAACCATTGATACATCATTCTTGCTCAAATGAGAGCTACTCCACAAATTGACAAGCCCATATTTAACACATAGAGTAGGTTCATCACAACACACATCAAGTTTGCAAGAAGGATTATCATTTAACAAACAAAGTTCATCAATATGGATTTCATCCCATTGCCCCATCAATTTCAAGAGATTATCAAACATAAGGGAGCAATGTGTCCATAAACCTTCATGCACGACATGGAGACAAGACACAACAGCATGCATATGATACTTGTAAAAAACTACATCAAGTATCATGAGAAATGTTTCCAAATTAGCCCCACATAATTGCTCTAGCAATTTTAAAACAATACCACAAACATGAGAACGATGAAATTTTATGCCATTAGTCACAACATCATCCTCAAGAGACATATGAGTGGAAAAATCCTTCACAAAACGGCCATAGAATACTCCAATCCTATTGAAGGGTTTAATCACTTTGCAATGAAGACATAGCAAACACCAAGTTCTAAAGTCATTATCCATGTTACTCTTCTTGGTCTTAGTATCCTCATCCACATACACATGAAGCTCAAAATTACCAACAAATGAAATTTTAGGCATCTTAGCATGCAAGGAAGTCACTCCAACATTCAAGGTAGAAGCCACAAGAGAAATGTCATGTCTCTCAATGCTTGATTTTACCAAGAAAGGATCAATATATGGTGCAAAGGTAGATTTAGCATTCAAAGTTTCAAGCTCATGAGACCACTTTTTACACAAGACATCAATAACAAATTTATCAACACAAAGGGGTTTCTCTAATATAATCTCATTCAATGAAACATCACAAGGAGATAAGGATAGTGCACTTGAACCTTGGGCAAGGAGTTCATCCACTTGCCCTCGTTCCTCTTGTTCCTTCTCCGGGTGAGTAGTTTCCAAGCCATGTACAACATGATGCCTCACTTCCATGCCTTCAATTAAATTTCCTACAAATTCATGAACACAAAAAGACATAGAAGAAGTGTTAGTGGGTAAGGGTTTAGTTTTCTCATCAAGGGCAAGAGGCAAAGGATCATTTGATGCCCACCCAAGGTTGACCTTAGAATCTAACAAGCACCCTTTACTCACTTGTGCTTGTGGTTTTTCTCTCATTTGATAATTTTCTTTTCTCTCACCCCCACCACTCTCTCTTGACTTTTGCACCTCACACTCTTGTCTTTTATCACGCTCTCTTGGCTTTTTAGACTCACATTCACTCTCAAGCCTTTTCTCTCTCTCTCGTTCTTTTTTTCTACTAATTTGGATTAAGCTCTTAGAAGAGGAGACATTTCCATATACATCAAGAGACTTATGTGATAAATGGAAAGAAGAGGGTGTAGCCAAATTACTTGATGAGTTACCTCTTTGGTTTGTGTCAACACCACCATGTGGGTAGGTAGGCCTCAATCGAGCTCTATATGAGACTTCTTCTTCAATTGGCCTTTCAAACCCCTTATGGCTAACTTGATCTCTCGCCCTCCTAGAATACCACTCTCCATAAGACTTGGGAGCTCTTTTCCCACTATATCCTCTATCAAGCCCATCTCCATGGTACCTTGATTCATAGTCACCTTTAAAACGGCCACGGGCACCATTTCTTCCCCCAAACCGATCATTCTCCATGTGATTGACTCTATTTCTATCATTCCCCCTTTGCCATCCCTCATACACCACTTCTTCCATCATCTCCTCCGGGACAACATTAGGTAGATTGTTACCCCTAGAAGTAGGAGTCCTAGATGTGCGGCCTCCCTTCAAGGTGTTGAACTCCTCAAATCAAGTGTTTTGGGCGGCAAGCATGCGGGCTTCGGATTCTTTTGATTGAGCAATGGATTCTTTTGCTCGCACATCCATTTGGATCATCATCTCTTGTTTGAATTCCTTCATCATGCGGGCCATCATGCTCACAAGGTCCCCATCGGGTATAGGGTGAGTCATGCTTGTTTTCTCCCCTTCCGCACTTGTCCCCGCCATTTTGTTGGACCGAGTGCGAGGAGGCATAGAGTAAGTACCTACAAATCAAACAAACACTAGGAACTAGTCCTAGAGGTTAGTAATAAAAGAAAGTAGAATTTAAGAAGATGAACTCAACCTTGATGTCCCAAACCCCCCTCAAATCACTCCCCAATAACTCTCGACAAAGGCTTAGAATATTGTAAGAAAGGTGGATTCACTCACACTCACAAATCCAATTCCAAGATTTAAGTGCTTGAGGTGGATCAATCAAGGTATACTCCTTGGTCAACAAAATCAAGAAGACAAAGCCATAAACACATATTAGCAAGATGCAAGTCAAAGAAAAATAAACAAGGAGTGACACTTTTGCTGAAATTTGGCTGATCTTTATGATTTTTTTTTTGTATTGATTCCCGCGCCCAATTTGGATGAATTTTGGTGGATAGATTCCCAAACAAGTCTAGATCAAGGGAAAAATGACCATATATAGTCAGATTTGATGATTGGATATGTTTTGTATGGTTTTCCCCAACTATGCCAAAACAGGGCAATGATGTTAATCTCCACGATTAACTAGGCAAACGAACGAACTTTTTGATGAAATTTTGCAAGTACGTAGGTCACATAACATAGATCATACACACCAAATTTCAGCTTAATCTAAGCACAATTGATCAATCCGATCATCCCAACAAAACAGAGCAAAACCAAAAGACAAAAGGAAAAATAACCCAACCCAAAGCAACAATAGATCAAACACCTAGTGGGTACTAGGCTCTAGATACCAAATGATGTGGATCCATGTATTTTGTGATCCATTTCCCAAGGATTTACCCAATTTGTAGGTGATTGATCTAATATTTTTGTGAAGTAGATTTTCTATTGTATCAATAATGGCAACCCAACAAGAATTTAGGAAACTAAGATGATCAAAACAAGAAGTAACATTGGATAGAGTGGAAATTGTGATACATAGTCATTAATGAGGCAAGCTAAGACACTTACAACATACTAACATGCATCCATGGCTAGATCTTCAAGGGAACCACAAACCTCAAAGCATACCTCTACTTGATCCATGCTTGAACTAGCAATTGATGGAAATCCCATGCTTGAACTAGCAATTGATGGATTCAAGCAACCAAAATCTAGGAATTGGATAGAAACCCTCTCCAAGAGGAAACAAAACTCTCAAGCATCTAATTTCATCAAAGTCTAAGGAAAAGAAATGACATCAAGAGGTATTTATACTATGGGTCCAAAAATAGAAAGTTGGCCCACAAAATCTTAAAAATCGGCATAATCGTCCGGTCGAACGTTTTTCACATGTCAAAATGCCCGGCCCGGGCGTTTTCCCTGTCCCCGGGCGATTTTCACAAGCAAAACGCCCGGTCGGGCGTTTTTCCCGAAGCTCTCGGCCTTCTCTGCGCGACTTCCGTAAAACTGCTATAACTCCCTCATTCGGACTCCGATTGGGATGTGCAAGATACCCACGCGAAGATGTTTCCAAGACGAAGACAATGATGGTAGTTTCATAGCTTTTGGATGTCATCTCAATAGGACGATTTCCAGTTGAATCCAACTCTAGTTGAAATCCTTGACGCACGGCTTCCATGATTGTATCATAAGATACCGGCATAGGTGAAACATATAAGCAGACTCACTGAAGTCAGTGACATCGACTGATTTGTGAACCTTAGAATGGACAGGAACGCCTTTAGGCATCTATGTATTTTTCTGAGAGACGTAGGGGGATTGCGCTGTGGTAGGTAAGTGTTGTTGGAGGAGCAAGTTGCTATGTTCCTAGGCATTTTAGCCCATCACAATAAAAATCGTATAGTTGGGTTCAACTTTAGGAGGTCCGACAAAACCATATCGCATTATGTTCATTCTGTTTTGAGAGCAACCCTGAAACTGCACACCGTTTTGCTACGATAACCAAAACCCATAACTAATGACTACACAGACTCTCGTTGGAAATATTTTAAGGTAATCCACTTTTCTATATGAGCTAGTTTCAAGCTAGTAGCTTCTTGTGTATCTATTTTGTAATAACAAGTACCCATTTTTTGGTTCATTTCATTTTTGTCTTAAACCTAAGGATGTCTTGGGGCATTGGGCGGGACTTATATCAACGTGCTTGTGCGTCACGTTGACAAGCCCCGCTATCGAACTCGGAAGAGGCAAATCTCAACGAACACTCTCGCAGCGTGTGATTGGAATATGAGGTTTTTATATTTTCTACCGGGATGGGAGGGCTCTGCTGGTGATGCTCATGTTCTTCGTGATGTCGTCACTCGAGAAGAAGGGGCTTTGATGGTCCCAAAAGGTTTACAGCAGCACTTCCTAGAAAACTAACCGCATCTTTGTTTAACTAATTCTAATTCATTTGGTTAATAACATCAAAGTTTGTCAATCTGTCTTTATGATAGGAAATTACTACTTATGTGACAATGGGTATGCTAATTCCGAAGGTTTCTTAACGCCTTACAAAGGCGTTCGATACCATTTGAAAGAATGGAGAATTGACACACAAAGGCCTCAAAATGCACAGGAGTTGTTTAACTCAAGGCACACTAAAGCAAGGAACGTAATCGAGCGGGCATTTGCTGTTTTAAAAATGCGATGGGGTATTTTACGAAGTGCGAGTTTCTATTCGATGATCAGGCTGCTGATAATGGCTTGCTTTCTCCTCCACAATTTCATTCGTGGTGAAATGATGAACGATCCAATTGAAAAACAACTTGATGGTGGTCATAACAATTTCATCGTTGATGAAGACCATGATGAGGTTGAGTACGTGGATCAGATCGACCCAACCACAGAATGGATTGCAATGCGAGATGACTTGGAGAATTCCATGTGGATTCATGTGGGATACATTACCAGCTTCATATTATATTGTTTCTTCTTGCTTTATTCTTTAATACTTGCTTCCCTGTTACTTTCATTTGGATATCTAATTTTTGCTTCTCATTTTTTGTTATCTCTTGCAACAAGGTCATGTCAACAACAACTAAAATATGCGACATGACACCCGAGTGTCTCTGTGGGGCTGGCCGGATGAGGTTGTTATGTGCAGGTAAGGTTGCGGCACATAGTAGTCGATATTTTTTACAAATGTCCAGCAGACGCAAAACACACGAGTGATTTCTTGTGGTGTGATGAGTACCATAGTAGTCGAGGTGGAGAGATACCAGATTACGTTTTGAACCAACCATATCGGGCTGAGAAAGTTGTATCCCAGGTAAAAGGTGCTAACAAAAACACTGTCGGAGACAGTGGCGGACATAGTAAGGGGCGGACACAGTAAGGGCCATGGAAGGGCTTAAGCCTTTCCCAAAACTTGTTTTATCCTTTTATCCTACTACTATAATTTTCTGAAATTTTCAAATAACAGTCTTCAGCCCTTCCTAAATCAATGGCGTTGAACACTAAATCGCGTGATATTAATTATTACAAGGTGCTGAAGCTACTAAACTGGATCTGAGATTTAAAATCTGCAGATGCTAATTGACATACAAATGGTTGTTTTGGGGAAGAAGATGGCCCAAATCCCCAAAAATAAGTAGTGATAATTTTAATTCTTAATGCGGCTCTGACTGAATAAAATAGTTCGACTCTATAAAATAGCGATTACATCTTAAAATTGAATTTATTATTTAATTTAATAAGTGGATAGAAGGTTTCTATGCGTTTAATATTATAAATTCAAATTTTCAATATTTTTAATTCCTTTTCTTTTCTATTTTTTCTTTACAATTCAGTTATGCAAATATTTGTTTTTTATAACTTTTAATATTTACTTTATTCTGAATATTAAGAATGAAATATGAAAAACATGTCTGGACGTGTAGTTTAAATTATACAGTATAAATGATTGGTTTTTATTTGTTTTAAGTGTAAGGTGTTGGTTTAGAGTTTTTATCTTAGAATTAGAATTTGAGGTACTTATAATTGAAATTAGTCTCTTTTTAACTACTTAGGACAATATTTTGAGTTATTTAATTGGATTAGTATTTTGTTTAATAGTAATATTTTTTCATATATATTACTAATATATTCTTCATCCGTAATTAATCGTCTTACCTTGACTCAATCCGGATTTTAAGAATGTATGATGAAAAGTGAATGAAAAAAGTTAGTGGAATATAAATTATACTTTTATAGTAGTAATAAATTGTGATTGAGACGAGTTAGTGGAATGTAAAGTCCATCTATTAAAATAAAAGAGTAAAATGAGATCATTATTTCCGCACGAAGGGAAAAAGGATATGAGATGTAAGGACGAAGGAAGTATGTAATAGTGCAGCCCCTCCCACAATTTTTTTCTGCGTCCGCCACTGGTCGGAGAAGCTACTTCGTGCCGCGTTGTGATCGCTGCCATGCTAAATTAAGGATGAACCTAGTCTTGGCCGTCATGGCGTCATGGGGATGATTTTGTTATTACTCGGGATGTTGATTGGGAGGCTCTACTAGTACGGTGTTTAGCATTTCGGTTCAAATTCTGAACTTATCTACTAAGCTATTTATCATTGTAATTTTGTACTACGGAATTTAAACTTTGGTGGCATATTTTGAACTAATCAGCTAGACAATACAGTTTAGCTTCATTTAAAGATGTGTAATTTGTATTTCACGCCTTTTCTTATGTTATTGTTTTTGGCATACTCCTACAAAAAAGTGTGATTGCTTAAAACACCAATTCTTCGACAACCAACAGATGGAGCAACCTGCAACCGCCCCCGTTGAAATGTGAATATGATCTTAATTCCATTACAGAGGGACAGGAGGAGCATTTAATTCAACTCCACCAAAGAAGACTTGAATTGAATAAAGGGGTAATAGCCATTTAATTTTATATGAACTTGTTGACAATTTTGAAAAAACTACATTATTTTTAATTTTATATGCACTTGTTGAGAATTTTATAACTACTGTGTTTATATTTTTAAAATGATGTCATCACAATTTTTTCTTTTGGATTTGAATAATTATAATATTTAAAATAGTAAAAATTAGATATTTAGATTATTTACCTTAGTATTTATAGAGAAATGATATGCTACATACCATTTGTGAGCACCACTTAACGCATATTTAATGTTGTTCGTTTCGATTTATATACAAATGTTTGATTCTAATGCATTAAAAAAATGTTATTGGAATTTTTAATTTCACAAAATTCATAAAAATCAAAGCTTGATTTGTTAGTTTATTAATTTATTTGAATTTATAGAGAAATCGAGCAAATATAGCTTTGATTTTATATGAAAATATTACTTTTATTATTCGTCAAAATATATGAGTTTGTTTTCTAATTTTATTTAATTTTAATGTAAACTATACAAATTTCTAGGCAACACTTGCTATACGCATTAGTTATTGATTCTATGTTAGAAAATTATTTTGTTCCTTATGGTAATGTCGAGTTGTGATGAATGGAACAAGTTGCATTTACTTTGTCCGTCACTTCTCAACAACAATACACCAAAGATAACTTCAACTTCTGAAAATATCTACCATTTTGCATTTACTTTGCATGTCACTTCTCACCAACATTACTTAATTCCTCTTCTTCATCAATGGCTAATGGCACATCGGATGTGAGTGTGTAGTTAAGTGACAATACTCACCAACATTACTTAATTCCTCTTCTTCATAAATCTTGAGCAAAGATGTAGGATTTGACAAGAAACCACCCTTCATCGCCGACCTATACCTGTGGCTTCTTCATCAATGGCTAATGGCACATCGGATGTGAGTGTGTAGTTGAGTGACAACACTCACTTTGCATTTAAGAAGCCATTATCTTTTTCATATTATAAATAGAGGGCAACATGACTTTACACTACAGCCACAATTTCCTTTCTGTTACTTTTAAAATGATACTCCTAAAAAATGTCTACCGTTCTGCCCAGCCAAAGCTCTTTCCTTTATGAAGCAAACTGGTCACCGGAGATCGACAATTTATTATTAGGGACATTGGTAAGCTTGAAGCGAGCTAAAGACTTCCAAGGAACTGCCTTCCCAAGTAATTTCATTCTTGACGCGGCAGTCGCGATCGAGAATAAGCTGGGAATTTCTTTCGAATGGTTCGAACTGGTTGATCGCATCCACTTCCTTGAAAAACGCTACAAACTTTTATGGAGCTCACTCATGTTGAGGGGACATATTTGGATGCTCGAACCAACCTTGTCATAGTGGTAGCAGACTCATGGGCATCAATGTTCGAGGTTTGTTGTTGTTTAATCTTGTATTAAGTTCAAATTAAGTCACTATATTTATGTGTGCATATACATATTTTGTAGAGAAACCCCCTTGTCGGTGCTTACTACCACCGAGGGGACCATGTTTACCGCCTACTCGATCAACTATTCGGAACTGGTGACGTCAAAGTCGAGAATGAAAAAACTGTCATCTTGCTGTCTGATACAATAGATAATAAGGGCAAGGGGCATGTTTTTAGTGATGAGTCGGTTAACGGACTTCCGGAGGATGAAACTGTCGGCATCGAGTATGTAACTCATGCCCAACGCAAGCTTGTATTTGATGACCAGCTACCATCAGACCACGAGTCTACAAACAATAAGAGTAAGTATTACTATGCTGCAGGTGACGACCGCAAGCTCGAACGTAAACTCGTCGTACCATCACGTAACCCGTTGTGACAACAGCGTCCACCTAAAGTTCCCACCTACTATAGCTCGGAAGTTTCCTCAAGTCCAATTATGTGTTGGAGGATGCCGGGAATGCCCCGGTTTTGATGGACACATGGAATGGTATGTCTTCTGCTTGTATTTTGGAATGTCATGTTATGTAACATCTAGGGAAGTCCTTTTTGTAAAACATGCACACAAAATGGTTAATTAGTGCATGTAGTAGTGGGTATTATGTTAGTGCATTACTACTTTGCTTAGGAGCTAGGGAAGTCCTTTTTGTAAAACATGCACACAAAATGGTTAATTAGGCGCATGTAGTAGCGGGTATTATGTTAGTGCATTACTGCTTTGCTTGGGAATTGGTAATATCTATCACAACTTTGTGATGAACAATGTGGACCTTTTTTGTTATCTATCAATATGAACTTTTGTTATATATCAATATGAATCGTATCGTCACTTCTCATCATATTTTCTGATCTGTAAAATTCGGCAAAGTGCATAAGAATTTTTTTTTAAAAAAAACATACAACATTAGACAAGGATTTTTAAGGACTCTTTACAGGTTGAATGACTATTACCAAAATAATATTATCAAAGTCTTACAAGCCAACAAGGTAGTAGGTCCTAATATAGAAACTTGTTCATCAAACAGTCTAGTCAGAAAAAGGAAGCAGCAAAACATACCAACTTCATTACATCAGGGAATAATCCGGCATTTAGTAGTTTTTAGCCAAAAAACCCTGAGTCAAAAAGGATAATAACCTTGTTTCCCAAAGCACCAGTATTACCAAAAAGCACACCTGCACCAATATTCTGATAAGGCGTTCTTTCTTGAGGATACGCATCACGTACCCTGGCTTCGATGGTTCTGGTAAACCCATGAAGATCTCAAGCCTCGAATTGTCCTTACCCAATATTTCACAGTATCGTAGTTCTTCAGATAGGGAGGGCATGCTACCAAGTTGGTTGAACACATTTTGTCGAGCCTTCCCTAAGTCCATCTCGTAGCCAATGCGCATTGACAGAGTCTCAAGGCGAGAGTTTGTTTCAGCATGAAGCTTCCCAAGTAGCTCGAGCAAGCCATCGTCATCGTCATGTCCCTTGCGTTTACGTTTGCATCTCTTGGAAGGTTCGCCTTTTTTTTTTGCTCTGAGCATTGTCTCCACCATGTTCAGTTCCACATGTTGCTTATACTAGATCCTCAACAAGAATATCATCAAAGCTTGTATTCATATTACTCAGCCCGTCCGTGTCGGCAACATGCTCCTCAGGGATAGAGTTGTTCACTGTCTGCCCAACATATTCTGAAGT
Source organism: Salvia hispanica (assembly GCF_029641045.1). Classification (NCBI taxonomy): domain Eukaryota; kingdom Viridiplantae; phylum Streptophyta; class Magnoliopsida; order Lamiales; family Lamiaceae; genus Salvia; species Salvia hispanica. The sequence continues at coordinate 15,907,691 of NC_142694.1, forward strand.
ACGGCTTGTGTCCCTATCCTTGCCAAAAATCAATTTCCAATCCTCCAGATATGGCCAAGACTTGTTACGCATACAACAGACGTTTTTATCTTGCTGCAGACAATAGCATGAATAAGAATAATCAAGAAAATTTGTTACAGTGCACGAGAGTTTGAATACTTAAAAATGATACAAGAAATAATGGCCAAACCTTGACAATTTGGTCTCATTGGTCATTCGAACAGTCTATTTTAAAATCTCCATGATCGTTGAACCCAACGCCACTTCGTTGAAGGATGTTTGAAGTAATAGATTTTTTTCCACGTTGACAGCTTGGAATAGATGTGAGGCTGCTCTTGCAAGTCAGTTGTTGGAAACTCCTTGCACAGCCAATCCTCAATTTTTAACGAAGGATGTTTGACAAAGAGTAGTAGAATTTTTTCCACGTTGACAGCTTGGAATAGATGTGAGGCTGCTCTTGCAAGTCAGTTGTTGGAAACTCCTTGCGCAGCCAGTCCTCAATTTTCTTAAGAAACCCAGAACGAAATCCGTTGTCACATTTCCACCCCGTAGCGACTAGGTCCTTCAATACAACAATAAGCGCTTCTTCTTCTCTGTCGGACCAAGATCGACGTGACCTATCACACTTATGGTAGTTGTTCCTCCGATATTGACTGCCAACTGTAACACGGACATGATATGGAGGGAGAAACCTCAAAAAATATGCATTATACAATTCGAATGTTAAACTAATTGGTATGAGGTGCACAAACTTGAAGGTCTTACCCGGAGTTCGCTGAGTGGAAGCAACAGGGGGTACGAATCCCTTTGAGAGCGACATAACTTCTGTGGATATCGTGTGAATGGAATTTAGCAAACACAAAATAAAATCAGTGAACTAGTTTTAACAAAGAATTTCAGAAAAACTCGACGAACCCTAACTAGACGACGACCTTACCACATTAATGCACATATTTACAAAAAAATATTAAGCTCAATGACATATGAAAGGGACAAATCATACACAGCATATTGCAAAGATTTCAAATTAATACTGAACCTATGCATAAATGAAGAAAGGTAAATCACATACTTGGAATGGAATTCAACAAACACAAAATAAAATCAGTGAACTAGTTTTAGCAAAGAGTTTCTAAAAACCTGATGAAACCCTAACTAGCAAATGAGGAAACGACAACCTCATCATACTAATTCACATATTTCCGAAAATGTTAAACCATATGCCACATGAAAGAGATAAAGCAAATCATACACATCATATTGCAAAGATTTCAAATTAATATTGAATTTAGGCATAAATGAAGAAAGGTAAATCACATACTTGGAAAAGGAAGAACAATGGTTGGATTTGTGTGACTCGATTCGACTCAGAATTCTGCGCTGTTACATCTCCCGACTGGAATGAAGCCCGCGAAGCTTGAAATGAAATGGCGGTGGAGATGGGAGAAAATAAGGAGTCATTTATATATAAAGCATTATTGGTAATACATCCAAAACCCTAGGGGTAAAGATGTCATTCATTATATATTATCCACAAAAATATTGCTAACCAAACATAAGATATGATAGAAGTATATTGGAAATCCGACAACCAAACATATGCTATGATGAGATAGGCATACGCATACCCATCTAGGAATTTGGGATTTAAACCCATCTGTGCATAACCATCTTCTGAACCAAACGGTGGCATGGAGAACGAAATGGGTAAACTGGTGAGAAGATTGAGGAAGATGTCGGTGGAGCTGAACTAGTATGACCATGCCGCTGATTTCATCCTTCACGGTGGAGAGGGTAATTTAGTCCCATAATATTTTGTTTCCTACACACAATGAATAAACCAAACAATACACACAAGCCCAATCAGCATAAATGGGCTAAACCAAACCTTGGATAACTCTATCAGCCTACTTATGAAAGCCCATTATCAATGAGTTTGTGTTAATTTTTGTTCGGCCAACCAGATGAGCCCTTATAGAATAAAAGTAAAATAAAGGGAGGGTGAAATAGGTGAAACATGGTGGCATTTATGAGTTAAAAATGTTAAAATTAAATGTAAACTAAATAAACATAAAAAAAATAATCAGCCGCAAACCCTGCAATAGCGCCGCTAAATCGGCGGCCACTGCAATAGGGCCGCAAATCCTGGCTGCTCCGACCGTCACAAAATTGGACCCGATTGATAGTGCTCTTATAACAATAAAAAGATACTCCATCTGTCTCATCTCAAATGATTGACTGTTTTTCGGCACGTGTTTGAGGAAAATTATGATAAATAGTTAAAGTGGAGAGAAAGTAAAATAATTAATAGCATAATGTATATACGACTATCTTCTATATTATTCTATCCCTTACTTTATTTTCTTTCCACTTTAACTATTTATTATTATCTTTGCAAAATAACTGTAAAAAAGAAATCAATCACTTGAGTTGAGACGGAGGAAGTACATTTTAGTTCGGTAGAGACTTAAGAGCATCCGCAACGCTGCGCGATGCGGTCTCGGTCTCGTCTCGACGAGACGAGACGGCATCGAGACAGCGTTGCGGCTCCCGTCTCGTCTCGACGAGACGAGATGTCTCGACGCCCGACGCGTCCCGGCGAGGCCGGCCTCGAGCCGGCGAGACACGCGCCCAGCGCCACGTGGTGCGCACGGGCGGCTGGCGTGACGCCCACTCGCCAACCCGCGAGTGGGCGTCGGATTTATGACGTCATAACTCAATTTTTTTTTTTAAATCAGATTTTTCGAAAAAATTTAAAAAAAATTAATAAAAAAACGGTAATATGACCATTCAACAGTCATATTTTTAAATTTTTTTTTTATATTCTATATATACTCTTCTTCATTCTCCATTTTACACACAAACACACATCTATTTTCTCATCTCTCTTTTTTCCTCTCCAATCACTTCTATAAAATCATTCCTTTATTTTTTTCTTCTCCCAAATTTAATCAATTATGGATCCATTTGAGCAAATGCGTCGAATAATGGAAGAATCGGTAGAAGAAGATCGACGTAGGGAGGAGGAAGCCGCCGCAAGGTTGGAACGTGATTACTTCAGTCCGAACCCAGTGTGGGGAGATATCTACTTCCATCGCCGTTTCCGTATGTCACGGGCGCTATTTTTGCATATCGCGAGTACATTGGCGGCACGGGAAGAGTTCTTCAGAGAAGGGTTCGAAGTTGTTGGTCGTACTAGCCACACGACGCTCCAGAAATGTACTGTGACGATCCGTCAGCTTGCTACTGGACAAACGGCGGATGCGTTTGACGAATACCTGCACGTCGGAGAATCCACTGGGAGACTTTGTTTGTTGAACTTCTGCAAAGGCATCCGGGCAGCCTTCACCGCCGAATTTCTGAAGAAGCCAACCACCGCAGATTGTCAGTTTCTGCTCCGTCTTCACGAACAAGTGCACGGATTCCCCGGGATGCTCGGGAGTGTCGATTGCAGGCATTGGCAATGGAATAATTGCCCTGTGGCGTTGAGGGGGTCATACACGAGCGGCCACAAAGGCACCCACCCCACCGTTATACTCGAGGTCGTCGCCGACTACCGGCTATGGATTTGGCATGCGTATTTCGGGGTCCCCAGCTCGAACAACGATGTCAACGTGCTCAACAACTCCGACCTCTTCGCTGAAGTTCTGAATGGTAAAGCGTTGGCCATCAACTTCATCGCTAACAATCGCCAGTATAAAATGTGGTACTATCTTGCCGACGACATCTATCCGAAGTGGCCAACCTTTGTGGAGACGTTCAACAGGCCTGCGGACGAAAAGCAGTCTCTTTTTGCGCAGAAGCAAGAGTCTGCTCGCAAGGATGTGGAGAGAGCGTTCAGGGTTCTCCAAGCTCGATGGAACATTATCAAAGCCCCGGGCTCGACAGTGGTTTATGGAGAATATGGTCGACATCATGTATACGTGCATAATCTTGCACAACATGATTGTCGCTGACGAAGGACCTGAGGCGGGAAATTGGTTCGACCCTGAAACCCCGGGAAGCTCAACCGCAAGTAGTCCGCCTCGAACGGGAGTGCATCCGTCTTTGCAAGAGCGGTTGTCTATTCGGGCAAGGACACGTGATTCTACCGCCCACGCCCAACTCCAGGAGGATCTAATGGAGCACATTTGGGCAAAATTTGGCAACCATTAGATGATCGTCACTAGAGAACTCCTTCTTCTGCTTCTTTACCTCCATTTTTTTTATTTGAGTTTAAGTGTGCAATTTGTAATTTCTAGTTTTTTAATTATGTTTTTTTTATTTTTTTAGGTATTTAAATTGTAATTTTATTTTATTTATAATGAAGTGTGTTTTTTATTAATTGAATTTGTTGAAATTAAAAATAAAAAATGAAATTGAATGAATAGTTAAGAGATGGTTAAGAGATGGAGGGATGCAGGTGTTGTCTCTTAGTTAAGAGATGAGCTGAAAAATACAGTGGGGCCCATAAATAGTGAAGAGATAAGACGATTAAGAGACGGATAAGATACAGCGTTGCGGATGGCTAAGCATCTACTTGGCCTCGTAATAGGAGTTGTAATGATCTAAAGTTGGATAAGTTTTCACAAATCTAATGCAGCAACTCCTGCTTTAATCAAAAAGCCCAAATTATTAAAAAGGCCCGTTATTACAAAAGCCCAATAACTCAATCGGTTCATCTTCTTAATCTCTCTCTCTCCATTTCTCGCTCCTATGTTCTCTCTAGGAGAAAACGGGAAGTCTCTCTCTTTCCTCTATCTCTGGCTATAACCTTGCTCTCTCGCCTCCTCCCCTCATTTCCTAAAATCGGGCGTCTATTCGCTCGCACCACCACCGTCGCTCCCCGCCGCTGCCGTCGTGGACCTCTTGTCGCAACAAAATCAAGAAACCCTAATTCTATTTGATCATCAGGTTATTTTCTTCTGCAGCCTTTTCTCCCACATTTCCGCTTCTTCTTCACATCTATATCTCCTTTTTTGCTGCTGGGTTGTCGTTTTTTTGGTCAAGAGATCTGCAAGCTTATTTTTCTGAATTGGAATTCGTGGATCTAAAAATTGGAGTTTAAAGCTTTTCCGGATGTTTAATTTTGATGTCAGGATGTTTAATTTTCTGGTTATGTAATGGATGTTGCGTGTTACTGAACTTGACTGGGTATTTTACATTATCTTTAGACGTATTTATATAAGATAAAGATGGCCAAATGCATACTTTATTGACTACTCGTCTCTCTAAATTAGCTGTTATAGATGAATGTGGAATTATATCCTTACATCTTTTAAACTTTTTTCTAAAAAAAAAAACAATTTTTTGCCTAAAAAATAGGAGTACAATTTTTAATGACAACTTTGAGCACATTTGTACATCCTCTTCAAGAAGCTGGAAGTGAATATTTTCCTTTTGAATGTACATATGTGTATTTATGTTATCTCCAAAAACAGTGTCCTATTAATGATTATATTTGTTGTTGCAGGTCTTGTAGAAGTGAAAGTTGGTGTAAGGAAAGATGTCTTCGCCATATGTTAAAATTGGCAATCGAACGGTTGATCAGTTGAAGGTCACTGAGCTTAAGGAAGAGCTCAAGAGGCGTAGATTGACTAGTAGTGGGTTGAAACAAGATCTGGTGAAACGTCTGGATGAAGCACTACGTATTGAAATGCAAAGTTTGGAGGAAGCACAGGACGACCATTCACAGCCTGAGGTTCATATTCAAAAAGAAAATGCAGTGACTGATGTTAATGATAGTGCTAAGGCTTTTACCGGGACAGATATTGACATTGTCGGAAAGATAGATGACTCCAGAGGGTCATCAGGTGAAGGCAAAGTCATTGAAACAGGCTTGGTGCAGGGAACCGAGTTTGCTGGGCTGGAAGGTGGACAGGCTCCTGAACCCTCTTTTGTGGAAACTACAGAAGTTGAAAACATAACTGAACCTGTGAAGATTTTGGAAGAATCAAACTCACAAGATCATGGAACAAATGAGGACGGAGATGCTACTCTATTGCTTAATGTTGATGGATCCCTGCAGGAGGATGCGAAGGTTGAACTCTCAGCTCCTAATACGAATGAAGGTATTCACTCAACGGAGCAGAGGGAAAACGATGATTCCAGTACACTCGAACCAGGTTCCAGTGTCCAGACACTGAAGTATCAGGTATCTGCGGTTGACCCTAATTTAGGGTTTCAAGTAACATCTGATTCTGTTTCTACTGAATCTGTCTCCATTATTGAGAAAAATGAACTAAAGATTGATGTAATTAATGATAATGTCAAATTAGAACTAGATGTTAAGCCTGGGATGGTGCAGCAGTCTCCCAACGTCGCTGTCCCTGATGGTGGTGAATCACATCCAATGGATGTTGAAGAGCCACTTGACAAAAATAATGTGAAAGATGATCTTGACATAAAAGATGTTAAAGAGCCACTTGACAAAAATGATGACAAAGTTGACCTTGACATAAAAGATGTTGAAGAACTTCATGATGTCAAGAGCATTGATAGTGGGGATGTAGATCCCCCTGAAAAATTAAGTTTAGATCGGAGTTCTGGCGATGATTCCATGGAAGAGGATATAATGGAGAGTAAACAGATGGATGGCAAGTCTGATTCATTTACTGAAAATGTGGAGAACTCTGGAACACCTAGTGTGAAAGAGGAGGATCATGTGGACGTGGTTGGTCATGATAATCCCGTTGAAATGGAGACAGCTTCTGGCCCGACCTCTGTGAAAAGAAAATTTCAAGGTAAGTACATTATGATGGTTTGCATGAAAAGACACACTATAATGTCAATATTGTACTATGAATTAACTATATCAAAGCTCCCTGCCTTCTTTGGGTAATAAAGCTCTAGAGATGCAGGAACCCTTGGTTTTATATTGTTTGCACCTTATTTGTTATATTTTTCAGATGGCTTTCTTGCTTATATCCGCAGGGCCTTTTTTGAATGATTAATGCATGCTATAAATTGATGCCAACATGATGTTGCATATATAGTAAAGACTCTGGATTCTTAAAATAAATACTTTTGCAATTTAATATCTGGATTATGATATATATGGTGGGAAATGATCCAGTTTGTTATTATGAACATTTTTTGTATGACAACTCTCTTTGCACACAATTAACAAGCCTTTGGACCATACTAGCTAAGTACGCTTGTGAATACTAACATATGTGGCTTATAATTGTGAAGTTTGTGGTTAATCTGGGCATGCTTCCTTTTTTGTTGAAGGTTATGAGTGATTCCAGATCTAAAGTTGTCCCCCTTTTGTGCCTGTAATAGTTCAATCTCAACCAAATTCTGAATCCAGGCTAAAACAGATATATGTATAATAGCCCCTGGCTGAAATTTATGCTAAATTTATGTCTAGCTACTTATTTTCTATTAAGGCCTTAACAACAAACTCATACTTTGAACATTCCAGACAAAGAAGCCGTTGGCAATAATGATGCTGGGAAGAAGGTGCGCAGGTGGAACACTGAAAGCTTAAAGAGTTCTGAGCCACAGAGTGGTTCTATAACACCAAAAGGTTCATCTGAACCTAGTTTTAAGCCCATAACAGGTGCCAACTCCTTAGCTAATGTAGAGGAGGCTCCCAAGGAGCGTGTGGGTATGTTCCAGAGTTTGTCACTGCTCTAGTGATTTGTTTCTAATATCATTTGTTATCTCAAAACTGAATTGTTTTATATGTTGTGTGCAGTTCCACCATCATCAAAGCCACCTACTAATTCTCTCAGAATTGATCGTTTTCTGCGCCCTTTTACTTTGAAAGCTGTCCAAGAACTTCTAGGAAAGACTGGAACTGTTACCAGTTTCTGGATGGATCACATCAAAACCCACTGTTTTGTCTCAGTACGTTTTGTCTTCACTCCCATAACTACATCCCTCGTTTTATCTATTTTGTGCAAAACAAATAGTATAACATGTGTTGGTAACTATGACAAATACTTGTGCATTGTGTAGCTCATATATCTACTTGTGTGTGTGCGCGTGTTCACATTAATTCATGAATGTGCTCATTATTTTTTATATGGGGAAGCTGGCCCACCTTGATATATATGGGTAGTTATTAGAATAACTTTGTCTATGCAGTACTCATCTGTTGAAGAGGCTTTAGAAACCCGTAATGCTGTATACAATCTCCAGTGGCCTACAAACGGGGGGCGCCTCTTGGTTGCAGAGTTTGTTGATCCTCAAGAAGTCAAATCACGCGTGGAGGCTCCACTTGCATCTCCTGCAGCTCCCTCACCAACTACAGCAACTCAATCCCCATCTGTCGCACAACCTTCCCCACGACAGCAATTAATGAAGCAGCAGATACCACCTCCTCTTCCTCCACCACCACTTTCCAATCCACCACCCCAAGTCAGGGACCGGCTGCATCCACCAAGGGAACAGCCTCTCCTGGCAAGGGACAGGCTGAACCTCCCACCTCCACCTCCGCTTCCAGCTGCGGAGAAGGTTGTTGATCCACCAATTGTCACTCTGGATGACCTATTTCGGAAAACCAAGGCCCCACCACGCATCTACTACCTGCCGTTGTCTGATGAAGAAGTTGCATCAAAGCTGAAGACACAGGGGAAGAATGTTACTCAGTAGATTTCTGATAAGATTGGTTAGAGTGAAAGGTATGTTATAACTATATCTTTGCAGGTCTGCAGGTAGGATGTTCCGGTGCTGGTTCAGTCATGGATCTCATCTGAGGCTGAGTTAGGAATTTGTTTTCTTTTAGTTGATGAGAGTTTTGGACATCCATCTGTTTCTAAAGGAGGATTGTATGTTACTAACATTGCTACAACATTTGGATCCTTTTTATTCTCAGCATGCATTTTTACTCTGCTTTTTTCAACCTTAGCATATTATACTCACTCTGTCGGATAAGTGATGTGTTTCATTTTTAAGAAAGTGAAGCATTGAAGGCTCCTGCCAAAAATTTTTCGATTCAAATATACTAGTGATTCTGTATGGAAAAGAGAGGTATAGTATGAATTTATTTATTGGTAAATATCGATTGGAATGTCAAATTGGAAATATCTCAAATTTATTGGTAAATATCGATTTGAATTTCAATGTTCTAACAAATATGCATCGGAATCATATTTCAGCGGTTTCAAGCCCGATATAAAATAATAATGAATTGAAAACTCTATATGATCATTGATACTTGTACTTTGTACTTTTTCCGAAAATTTGTCACTTATTTTTTTTTTCGTCCGTCCCTAAAAATTTATTACCTTTCATTTTTACCATTTTTGGTAATGGACTCTACATTCCATTAACTCATTCACACTCACATTTTATTATAAAACTAATATATAAAAATAGGACTCACATGTCACCAACTTTTTCAACCAACTTTCTATTACATTTCTTAAAACACGTGTCGGGTCAAATGGTGACGAATTATTAGGGACGGAGAGAGTATTAATATGGTGTCGAATTTAACTAATGAATAATGTGATATACTGTGGCGGTGTGGCCCGTCTCTTATTAAAACCGAGACCTAATACCCAAGCACGTTCCCAATTGAGAGGATTAGCTGCTCCAACCCGAGACTTGCCCCGATGGGGCTCCACGGCTTTCTTACTCAAATTGGGAGACAAATCGACCTTAGACTATTTCATCGGTAACATTGGAAGTAAGGTCACATATAAAAAGACAAAATAGCAATAAATAAAAATAATTCCTCCCCCCCCCCTCTCCCCCTGTTTGGTGTTATCCTGTCGACCCATAGAAAAAGTTGGGGTCAAGTCCACATGTCTTATTTTTTTAGTGGTTGAACATTAAAATGTTTTATTACTTTTAAATTGTTTTATTCAATGATTATTATTCTTCCAAAAAATTCATGTGAATTATTCTTCCAAAAAAAATTCCTTTCGTTATTGTTTTGATAAATTTGATTTTGTGGATCCAAATCATCCAAATTATCGCACTTGTTTCCCACCTATCAAAATTCCCAAAATTATCAACAATCATCTAAATATCCAAGTTCACAAAAAAATTTTCAAATCCAGAGTATTCACATAACCATGAATTATCTCCAAATCTAAGCCAAATTTCTACCTCTACTGAAATTCCCACATCCGAAAATATCACTTGCAACTTGTTCAGAGATGCCCAACAAGCTAACAAAAAGAAGAGGAACTCAAAAAAATGTAAGTTGGGTTGTTAAAGAAGATTTAGCACTTATGTCTTCATGGGTCTATGCAAGCACAGACCGTAGTTTGTAGTTTGGTTTATTTATTCTCTATTATTGTACCGATATCGTATTTTTTTATTTGTGTATTTTTATTATGTTGCACTTCAATTATATATGAATGTGTAATAATTTTTATTAAAAAATTGAATTGCAAAATTTATATAATTTTTATATGAGTTGTTTTTAATATATTTGAATAAAATTGTTTTTTTTAATATATTTGAATAAAATTATAAAATTTATATTGATTAAAAGTATATGAAAAAGAAAATATGTATTGGGGTTGAGCTGGGGTCATTGATGGCCGTAAAAGTTTTAAATACGTTGGAGGTTGTATATGTGGATGAAAGAGAAATGAGTATTTTATTAAAAAGTTGATTGAGGTTGGATTGGTTGAGGGTCATTGACGAGGATAGTCTTATAAGGTCAAATTCGTTCATTGTGCTCATTCCATGAATTGGATACCCTTTATCTCTTTTTGGGCTGGAATTTTCTTTTCCATTATTTCTCTCTATATCTCGTCTAAGCTCTTTCTTTGTGACGAGAGATTTTCACTGTCTTTGTGACTGGTGTGGGTGACTCTTAGCAATGGTAACCTCTAGTTTCCTTTCACCATGCATACAGTTGTTGTCTGAACTCTTTGGAGTTATGACATTGATAAGTTGATGAGTATGTATTGTTCTTTGAGAGAATCGAGTGTTTCCCACTGATTAATCAGTGTTCCTTCGTGGTGTGAGTGAGATTATTATAGTGGCTTTTGGTTTGTGGCCACATCTAGGGTTTCAAGTATTGTGTTGGCCTTTTGGTAATTCTATTACTAGTCTCCCCTTGATTCATACTCCCCCTTCCCTTAAATATTATCATAGTTTGACCGGGCACAATTTCACAGTTTGAAATATAATTGAAAGTGGGTTGAAAAAGTTGGTAGGATGTAGGTCATACTTTTAAAGTATTAGTTTTATATTAAAATGTGAGTGGGAATAATTTAGTGGAATGTGAGGACCATTACCAAAAATAGTAAAAAGTGAAATGTGACAAATTTTGTGGAACGGGCGAAAATGAAAAAATGTGACAAAATTTCAGGGACGGAGGGAGTATGGTAAAAATGTACTATTGCCAAGGACAATGTATGTGCTGGACGGAGCCTACTGATGTTCATCGTTTACTCATAATTATTTCTTAATTTCACAGATCTTGTGTTATGAGACTTATATCCATATATATCGATGTTGATGTGACAATCTCACGATGTCGATAAATACACGTGAATCTTGCGGTACATCTGATCCTTATGGAGTAATAAAATAAAATTAATGCCAATTTTATTTTATTTTTTCATCTTAAGGTTTATCGTGATTTTGATCTCAGTTTACTCTAAACAAATAATGAATCATCAAAAATCCAAAATGAAATTGAAACACCTTAGTAAGAAATTGATAATGGCAAATGGCATGTTAAATCGTCAAACGTTTTTCTTTTAGTCAATAGATGGGAGCCTCGGTCCTCTTGTAAGCATGAAGTCACATGCATGTTTGAATGCTATTTGAAATTGGTAAAATTAAATCGAACAGCCAAATTTAACTAATACTACTAGTAATTTAGAATGCTACTAAAATATTTATACAGTTTATCTAACTTTGGACAATTTTCAAACTAACCCTTCATTATTTCGAATATTGCAGTTCCGACCAAGAAATTGGGTGGCTTTGGTAATTTCCAAAACATTCAGGGACCAATTTGAAGATACCCTAACATTTATACCCTATTAAAAACCCGTCGCTCAGTGCTGCATCTGTTAGCCGAATTAGGGTTTCACATTCTTCTCCGCCGCTCGCTCTCCAGCAGACTCCAGCAACAATGGTGGCCGCCAAGAAGACCGTACGATTCTCCTCTATTTTCTGATCATCGTTCCCTAATTTAACACTTCTGTTCATGTTAATTCCTGAAATTCATCTGAAATCAATAGCTAATTCGCTTTTGCGCTGATTCATTTCCGGTTTCAGAAGAAGACTCATGAGAGCATCAACAACAGGCTCGCGCTCGTGATGAAGAGCGGGAAGTACACGCTCGGATACAAGACGGTGCTCAAAACCCTACGCAACTCCAAAGGTAAATTTTCCCCCTTTTCGTTTTTCGCAATGTTCGTTAGATTTATCTCAGTGCGAATGCGCTTTAGCTAAATCTGTATTGTGTAGAGGGGTTTGAGGTTGTTGATTGGCTGAATTTTTGTAGGTAAGTTGATCTTGATCTCGAACAATTGCCCGCCGTTAAGGAAATCCGAGATTGAGTACTATGCTATGCTCGCGAAGATTGGTGTTCACCATTACAACGGAAGTAAGTGCTGATTTTGAGAATTATTTGGGATGAATCGTGTTTATGCTTATTTCTGAGGCCTCTTGTTGTATTTGCTTGTTTATTTGAAGGATTTATACATTAGGTATGCTTACAAATTCCAAATTTTTAATTTTGGTTATGCAAATGGAAGACATAAGACATGGTTTGGAGCTGTGTTAATGTTTGTCATTTGATTAAACTTTTACTGTGAACATATAGTATCATATTTGGAAGATACAACAAATGATAAGCACCAATGAATGAATCAATAGGAAATTCCACCAATGAGATGCAGCATAAAGCTTGTGAATTAGTTTACAATTCGTAATGTATTGGGTGTTTATTAGCATTATATACTGATTCATTTGAAATAGAGCGAATGTATTTTTCTAATTATGTGCCGCCAAAGGCTATGGATTTAATCAAGTTTGAATCAGTATACTTTCTAAGGTAACAAACATGGAGTATTTTCTACATAGATAAATGTTTGGGGCAATATATAGCAAAGTTTGAGAAATCAGTCATGAGTTTAGTCTAACGCTTTAAATTATGTTGTGAATTTCCAGACAATGTTGATTTGGGGACTGCATGCGGGAAGTACTTCCGTGTTTCATGCCTCAGCATTGTTGATCCTGGTATGGGAGTTGTCTTCTTGTTGCTTCTTACTTTACATCACTTGGACATTGGAGTGATTACTGATACATTTCAATTGTTCTCTGATTATACAGGTGATTCGGACATCATCAAGTCACTGCCCAGCGATCACTGAGGAAAGAATAAATAGTTTAAATGATTTACTTCAATATTCTGGATCCTCTGTATCATTTTCTATATTTTATATGTAAGACATTTTATCGTAGTCTTGGAATTGTCATCTCGAATATCCTTTGCTATGTGTTATGGTTCAGCTTGGTAATGTCCTTGCTGGTTTTTGACAGTCAATGCACTTCCATTAATCTTGTTTGCAGTTTGGTAGAGCATATGAGATTTGATTATCCCTATTCTTGATCTTCTACTTCCTTTTCTCTCTTTGGATGCAATGATCTTGAGCCTGGAATTGACATTATCATCATCCTTAATTTAAATTACTATAGTTCCCTTTACTTGTAACTTTAATTTTCTATTTAAATAGGTCAAACGAATCCTCATTTTTTAATTTTCAGATTTCATCACTTTTGTTTTTCTCCTGAACTTTTAATAATTACATGTGAAAAAATATTTTTATCCAATAATTGAAAGTTTTATTTTTCATTTTGCTTAATATGTGCAAAAAGTGAACTATTAATTATTTAAGAAAAAATGTTTCATGATTATTTTTGTTTATAAAAAAATATAAAATACTCTAAAGATTTTTAAAGGTGAATCAAATCGTGCCTAATAACATGAAGTTAAATTGTTAAAAAGCATGTTAACATACATAAAAATAATTATTATAACATACATAAAAATAATTATTATAATTATAATCCTAACAAATATTTACTGTGTTGAACAATTCCAATTGTATTTTGCATTAGATTTTCGGATTTTGGTATTAGATTTTCAAAATTGTCAAATTTGGTATTGAAATTTCAGATTTTATACATTTTTACTCAATCCTAGATTTTCCAGATCAAACTAGATTCATTTTTCATAATTTTCGAAGTTTTGAATTGGATCGGATTGTGCAATGATTCGATCTGAAATCTGTACTCACCCCTAATACTTTATCAGTTTAAAAAATGTTAATTCAATTATATATTTTCCTTACCCCACAAGAATGTGTTCTAGCAATTTATGTAGAATTTACTGATTTTATGTTATACTCTTCTTTTTTATCTTTATCTTGTTTATACATGACCTAAAAAAATAACCACTCTCATTGAGTAACAACAAATAATAACTTTTCTCACTAACCTACTAATCTCTACAATAAAAAGTGACACTTTTATCGACTAAAAATCAATACTAAAAAACTGCATATACTCAAAAACACAAAAAATGAAAATTCAAAATCACACCTTTGCCCAACTATATAATAAAATAACAAGAAATTAGAGGTGCACGTGACATACTCAATTTAATAAAATTGCGTTTTACTACACATCTCTAAAATTCATAAAATTTTAACACACTAGACGCAGCCGTAGCTCAAATTTTTTGTTACCAAAAAAAGGCAAATCCCCTCTCATTTTTATGCGTTTCTTTCTGTATGATTCCCTCCCCATCACTCCCGCTTCCAAAATCCTAACAAAATCACAACTTTTCATTAGGGTTTGTGATTTAACCGAAATCAAATTTCGTTTAAATTTTGTACAAGCTACCTGTTTTTCAAATTTTCTTTCCGCCCAACTTCTTTTTTTTGCTTTGGTTCGGAAAAACTCTCCCCCTTTCTCTCCGTTTTCGATTTTGTAGCAATGCAAATCAGCTGATTTGTTGAAAGTTTTTTCTCCCGCTGAGCCCTTTCGATTAATTGGGTTTAAGTTATTCTATTTTCTCAGTTCTCGTTCATACATAAATTAGGGTTTCACTCCTGGATTCAATTGAATTTCGGATTTTGCCGCGCTTCTATTCAATTGAATACATTCGCCACACACACACACACATAGTTGTTCGGCGGAGCTGAAAGTGGCGGTGGCGGTGGGATGAATAGTGTGTTCAGTGAACAGATTCTTGCTGACAAGCTTTCGAAGCTCAATAGCACTCAGCAATGCATTGAGAGTATCCTCCTCAGCTGAATTTTTGTTTGTTATTTTCTCTGATTCTTTCTGTTTCCTTGTATTGCTAGCAAGTTTAGTGTGATTTGCAGTTTCTTAATTTGCTTTGTGTTTTCTGAGTGGATTGGGAGATCTATGCTGCTAACCTTTTTGTGATTGATTGTGTAATTGTACAATGTGTTTCATGTGTTCCAACAGTGTGAATTGGTGCTCCAGTTTCATTGTATATACTTAGAGGAAACGACGAATGTATTGTGAAGTCACCGTTCTGCCAGTTGCAGTTGATCTTTTGTTCCGTTTGCTTTGATACTAGGATTTTGTTTATCGTTTAATTTTGATAGGATTGCTGATACATTTTGTTTTTTGAAGTTATTACACCTAGGCTTATCATTCAAATTGAAGGATAACATAGTTCTGTTTGTCTTTGATAAATTTCTACTTGAGTTGGCACTTTATAGAGTCGTAGAGTCACAATTATGTTTGAACGATATCTTTGCCTTTTGCGTTCTATGTTTTGTTTTGTTTTCCTAATGTTCTGAATTATATTCTTTGTAATGACTAGACGAGCATTTCAAGTTCTTGTGTGGATGCTTTTTTTGAGTTGGCATACGTATATAACCGTAATCTTTTATATTCACTATTCACAAATATCTAACATTATGGAGTATTCTTTTGTCATTTTGTGAATATTTTCTTTCAATGTAAGCGAATCTTAACATTTAATTGAGTAAGTGTCCATTTCTGGAGAATGGAAATGCATAAATTTCAAAATTGATATAGTTTATGCTTATGGTGTTTATAAACTTGCTTTAGAGGTGAACTTGTTAGGATATTTCTCTGACACCCTCTACTAATATTTGCAAATACGTTCTCTGGTTTTCCCTTAACTTGGGATATAGCTTTATCGCACTGGTGTATATTTCACCGAAGCAAAGCAGAGCTAGTGGTTACAACATGGGACAGACAATTCCGCAGTTCAGAAATAGCCCAGAAAGTACCTCTTTTATATCTTGCAAATGACATCTTACAGAACAGCAAGCGTAAAGGCAATGAATTCGTTACCGAGTTCTGGAAAGTTCTTCCTTCAGCACTCAAAGAGTTAGAGAGTAAAGGCGATGATCGTGGAAAGAATGTGGTGTCTAGATTGGTGAGCAATTTCACATAATTTAAGAACACTGCCACTCTATCACTCCTTTCCTAAACTCCAAAGTTAGGGTTTGTCATTTCATATAAATGCTTTGTAGATGTCTCAGTTGTTTAGTCTTGTGATTCTTCAAATATGAGCGCTAGATAATCAATTTTATTTTTGACTGGCGGAGATGCTTGACTATAATGTACCCTTTAGGTTGGGATATGGGAAGAAAGAAGAGTTTTTGGTTCTCAAGCTAAAAGCCTTAGAGATGCGATGCTTGGAGAAGAATTACCTCCACCTTTAGAGCTCAGGAAGAAACGGTCTCGCTCTGTCAGAATAGTTAAAAAGGACTCACGTTCTATAAAGACGGTAGGATTTACCATTTCATTGTTTTCTGCGTGGCTCTTATCTTCCTTTTCTTTCATTGTACGTCATCAGCTTTGTTAGATTACATTTCTAAAAAAATCTTCTTTTAATGAAACCAGAAACTGAGCATTGGTGGTACAGCAGAGAAAATTGTTTCAGCATTTCACTCGGTGTTCAGTGAACACAACAGTGAAGACGAAGAATTGAGTAAATGCAAGTCTGCTGTTCATCGTGTGAAAAAGATGGAGAAAGATGTTGATGTGGCCTTAACAAAAGGTAGGCCGACTGTTGAATGAAGCAACATTACTGGTGCCGCAGTGTTTTATTGATTCCTACTATTTATTCTAGGATTTGCTACTTTTTTCAGCCAAAGATCCATCGCGCAAGACCCTAGCCAAAGAGTTGGAGGAGGAAGAAAGTACATTGAAGCAATGCATTGAAAAACTTAAAGAAGTTGAAAACAATAGAGCCGCACTCGTTGCTCAGTTGAGGGATGCACTTCACGAGCAGGTAGTCAGTCGCTCAATACCTGAATAATTCCATTTTATTATCTATCAACTTGCCTACTGAATCGTTGATGGTATAATTTTCCTCTATTTCAGGAATCTGAACTGGAGAATGTTCGGACACAGATGCAGGTTTGTCGTTGAGACCCATTCACGAAACTTTATTTCAAGAATCATTTTAAGACACCGTTCTAACATCTAAGGCATCGTATCAAATTTCAGGTTGCACAGGCACAAGTAGAAGAAGCCACACACATGCGAAAACAATTGAATGAAGATCGCGTATTCGACTCAAAACCATCAACAACGCCAACAGACGCCAATCCCAACTCGGAGCAATCATCAAAAAAATCCGCTGCTGCAATTGCAGCTGAAGTTGCAGATAGGCTAGCAGCCTCGACATCCTCCCAGTATATCATGACATCGGTTCTCTCCTCATTTGCTGCCGAAGCAGCTAAAGGTGCTGGGCTGACGCCATCATCAACCTCAACGACTTCTTTCTCATCAACACAGAGCAATCCCATGTCAAAATCCGAAAACCCGCCTGTTTCAGATCCTAAAGCTTACATGGCTGCGCAGATAAACCCTTCACAAAACCCTTATCAAACCGTCATGGCTCAGCCCTCGATGCAAGTTCCCAACTCTCAAGCCCTCTATCACTCAGTACCTAACCAGCCTTCTATGCAGTATATGCAGCCTGGTTCGTATGATTATAGTGGCTTGAGTCCTATGCCGCCTGGGCCTCCTCCACCGGCCCCTCCATCATACATGGTTAACCCGATGGTGCAAATGCTGCCAATGGGGCATCAGCCATCAACAGTACCTCAGCAGCAACCCATGTCGGTATCTCAACAGCAACCGCCTCCGCCTGCAGGCTTTCGCCCTCTAGCTCCTATTCAGGCACCCGGAATGGTATATTTTTCACACCCTTACCGATTGCAGTGATGTGCTGACATTTGTAGTCGTCAAAAGGCTTCTTGTAAACTTGAAATTTTGTTGTGAGATTTAGTAGACATCAATAGCAGTGTATCATTTTGCTTTGGACAATAATAGGCTTTTCAGTTTTATACTTTAAGATCATGACTCTCTTGCTATTGTGACATTCTAAATCTCACCGAAGAGGAAAACATACAATATGATGTCGTTTTGGTTGGTGCGGACGGAAAACCTTCAAACGGAAGCTGTTTAAGACTCGTATCTAAAAACAGAGAAAATATGAACACTCTTATTACATGATCCATCCATATAAATGATACAAGAATATACCAAAATATATCATGAACACTTGAACATTTTCCTAAAGATAAAATCTCTAATAAAAAGGGGCACATAATACAATATTGCCATAAGTGTGGACTGATGGCCAAAGCTGAACCAAGCGCGCGGCTTCTCTTTCAGTACTGCGTCGACTGTCTTCTTTGCAAACACTTCCGCAGGAGTAGATTTCGGTGTCTGTGAGACGACTGCTCTAGCACGAATTGCTTTTTCAAATGGCTTGTACAGTTTCCATTCTGGCATTCTGCTGTAGATTGCCAAAGCAGTCTCTCCTATGTTGGACCTAATAGCCCCGGGTACAACTGTGATCACGTCGATCCCAAAGGGTCGTAGTTCCAATCTGCATTTTGGTATTGAACTCATTGTGAGACGGATCAAAAACTTGAGCACTGGAAGGACATTTTCTACTTACCTTAGATTATCAGAGATGGAATGTATAGCAGATTTGGTTGCAGTGTAGACGCCTCCCCATGGCACTGGGGCCAATGCTGTCACACTTCCAAAGTTTACGATCTTGCCCTTCTTCCGAGATGCCATGTGAGGAACTACGGCTTGAATCAACCTCAACGATCCTATCAAGCAGGAAAACACATAATCATCCATTAAATAACTTCTGCATTAAGAAAAATGGTTTATGTTGATGGCAACAACCATATGGAAACAGAGCACACAGATCATAAGATTGATTAGGTTATTCAAAATTCAATGAGAAGACCACAAATACTCAAACTTTGAAATGATGCAATCTTCTTTGGTAATGAATGCTAAGGAAAAGCATATGATAAATGAGAAGAAGATGGTTACCTAACTTACTTATTGTACACAAAATAAACAACTCTTAGTTCCACTAATCAAAACTCAATTTGAACAGAAGGAGACATTGACATTTGTGGTTTCAATGATACGAGAAGAGGGACACCCGTCACCAGCAAATACTATTCGTACAATAGTAGATCAGAGTATGCAACGAGCAGAAGTCACGACGTCCTATAATATTATTCGGGATACATCATTTCTTTTACCAGTATTTACATATGACACCATTGCAGATTCACTTCCCTGCTCCTTGTGAGGTTTACATTAGCATCAATAATCTTAACCTTGCCATGAACCAATCAGTAATCCCAATCTCAGAAATGAAATACACAACTTTCAATCAAACAAACAGCAGCAGCAAATTCTCCTCAAACAACAAAATCTTATCAAAATTGAGCATCACTACGAAGTTCTAATAAGTAATAACAACCAAATCCAAATCCAACTCCAAAACATCGATAAGATGAGATCTGATCCACAATCCAACTCAATTTCTACCAGAATTAATCAATCCTACATCACATACTGTGTTAAATTATACTATGCAAATAGATGCAGTACAAAAAATGGAATTAACAAAATCAATTTTACCAAAAAAATTAGTGTTGAAGGTGTTTTGGATCATATCCATGGGGACCTCGGCGGCGGGGCCGACGCACTGGACTCCGGCATTATTGACGACGATGTCGATGCGGCCGAAGTTCTCAAGGACCGTGGAGAGCGCGTGGCGCACGCTGTCGTCGTCGGAGACGTCGAGCTCTTGCAGGAAGAAGTTGGGATTGTCCTGCAAATCGGAGACGGATGAGAGCGAGCGAGCCGTGGCCACGACGAGGCAGCCGCGGGAGGCGAATTCGAGGGCGAGCGCGTGGCCTATGCCGCCGGCGGAGCAGCCGGTTATCACCACCACCTGCTTCTCGTAAGCTGCCATTATTGACTCTGCACACTTTTCAACATTTCGATTTTCCATCAATATATATAAGCCACAATATCAAATTTATAAATTTAAATTATCTGACAATTTTTTGTATATTCTTAGAAACAATTTATGAAATTTTGACAACTTATAAAAATATCAATTAATTCTGTTTGTGTCATTCATCCCATCATCTCTAAATAATTAAGTTGTTATCTTTCTTCTTTTGGAGAAATTTATTTTGAGAGTTTTTGAGTTTGTTTAGAATATGCTATGACAAGAAAATAAACATTGGATGAGATTCACGGAATATTAAATGTTTCTCCAACTTCATTCTTCGATTTTAATTTTTAAATAATATTCCCTTCATCGTATATTCTTATTACAAGTAATCAACACTCCCTCCGTTCTCAAATAGTATGAACATTTAATTCAGTACGAGTTTTAATGTAACTGGAACAGTAAAAGAGGGATAGAAAGAAAAAAGATTTTAAAGCATTGTTAGTTGAGAATAAGTCTCATCTTATTAGAAAGTTTTTTTTTGTATAAATTAGAAAGTTCAGATTTTTCAAGGACAAACTTAAAAGTAAATAGTTCTAGGAACGGAGAGTCGGAGGGAATATAATCTTTTAGCATATAAAAATAATTTATTTATTCTCTTTTACGACCTCCAATCTTCCATAGTAAACATGACCCAACATATTCGTTAACTTTAATTTTATAAATCAAACAATACAAATACAGACTATAATTGTTTCCAAATATAGTAATTTTATATAATTAATTTTTTTAAACTCCAAAACATTGGTTCATGACATGTACCATAATTTATCCACTCCTAAATGATTGTTCTAAATTTGCATTATTACTAGCTTGCAAAAATATACTCCTACTATCATGTTCAACCGTGTCTATGAAAAAAACAGTATCGTATTTATTAGTCCTACTGTATTTAATATCATGTTCAACATTTATTTAATTAAAAGGCCCACTCCTGTTTATTTATAGCGCAATTATGTGTGATTATAGTGCATATTTATATTTATTAAATGTGATTCCTATGTGTAATGCACACACACTTGTATTTAGGTTGGACATCGCTGTCAACAAAATTTTTCATCCTTTTAAAAACTCAGTTGTTCCAATTCACGTTTTATTATATTTATAGCACGTATAAGTTATAGTAGTATCTATTTAGGAAAATTTTAATATTGGAAAAAAAAGTTTGAGAATAATAGTACTACATCTCCAAACTCTATATGAAGCTCTTAATTAGTTTGTTTCAATACTTTAAAAGTAATAAGTTGAATGATTTTAGTTTTATTTTTGGAATGATTAATAAAATGAGTTTAACATTAATATAAAATGAGTTTAACATTAATACAAAAAGAGTTTAATGAGATGGACCACGTGATACACGTTTGACCGAATCCGTGCAGCATCATTGTTCATTTTATTTAATCAAAAAATTAATCATTTTAATTTACAATGATTTTTAAATTAACCTATAAAAACAAAATACTAACGTAAGACAATAATTTATAATCGTAATAGTGGGAATAATCACTATCAAGTATCAACCAAATTAGATATTCTCTATTTTCATTGGTCCTTTGTCATTGTTGTTAGACACTCATTTCATTTTAGAGCGAAATTCAAAAATGGTCTCTGGATTATAAGTTTATCTCGCTTATAGTCCCTTTACTTTAAAAATACCGCCAGTAGTTCCTGGATTAAGGATTTATCTTGAAATTGGTCCTTTTAGCTTTTTTTGTACGAAAATGCCCTTTTGGGGAGTTTTGAGGGTTTTGGGCAATTTGATCTTTTTACACTTTTAACATTTTAAATCTGATATTATTTCAGTTATATATTAAATTTGATATTATTTCAAAATTATCATTTTTCTTCTATTTTGTCATCCTTCACTTTGTTTTTTTATTTTAATATTATATTTAATTTTATAAAATTAAATTTTAAATTTTAATTTTTAAATATCAATAAATTTTTTTATTAAACTATTAATTCATGGACACTATAAATATTGATTAAAACTATTAATTTTTATTATTTAATATAATATTCAGCTGAATTGAAGAAGTACACACAAATAATATTAATCATGATGGAAAAATAAGAGCTATTCTATTTAGCCTTCGTTCGGTTGTTATAATTGCTTGTGATTGAATATTATGAAGTTGACTAAAAATTTGATCCTACTAAAAATTTAATATAGGAGTATTTTTGTTGAAAATTACTAGTAAATTTTTTTTTTGTTTTCAAATTAATAAACAAAAATTATATTAGTCTTACATTAGATGCATATTTATTTCAGAATAAATCGTGTTATATGATATATTTATGATTAAAGCTATTAAATATTGATTAAAACTAAGTCGTTGTCATATTGATTAAATATTATACACTTTCAAATATTGATTATGACTATTAATTTTTTTTATTTAATAATTTTTGTAATTAAAAAAATTTATTGATATTTAAAAATTAAAATTTAAAATTTTGTAAAATTAAATCTAATATTGAAATAAAGAAACAAAGTGAAGGATGACAAAAGGGAAGAAGAATGATGATTTTAAAATATATCAGAGTTAGTACATAACTGAAATAATATCATGTTTAAAATGTTAAAAGTGTAAAAAGACCAAATTGCCCAAACCCCCCAAAATCCCCTCAAAAGGGCATTTTCGTACCAAAAAAAGCCAAAAGGACCAATTTCGAGATAAACCCTTAGTCCATGGACTACTGGCGATATTTTTAAAGTCCAGGAACTATGGGTAAGATAAACCCATAATTCAGGGACCATTTTTGTAGTTCACCCCTCTTACATTAAACTTTATTTTAATGATATTTGACTTTGACGTTCGTCTGAAATAAAAAAAAAAAAAAAAAAAACACATAAATATGAATATCAAATACTACTACTATAATTTCTAGGCTTCTAGCAAATATCGACATTGATAATTGTTTCTCATGCTGGCTATCTTTGAATGCCATTTTCTCTTTAAAAAAAAAACATACTGTATTTAAATCTCGTAGTGTTAAATAATAGTAATAAAAAATGCCATTACAATATTAACTTGACTTAAGTAGCTTAAGAAGATTATTAGGTTATTTAATTTTTCGGATGAGAGTTTTTTTTTTAATTATTGCTAGAGAAAAGCAAAATACAATTTGATGGCGTTCGGTTGCCATGACTAATTATCATGAGATTATCTATCTAGGATTAAGTTGGAGGATTATTTAAGTTGGAGGGAGGAGACTATGACTAATTATCATGAGACTATCCATTTAGGATTTAAGTTGTGGTGATCAATCTTATGAACCAAACATGATACATATTTAATCATAAGAGTTAGTCTTGCCAACCGAATAGGCGAATACCCCAAAAATGAAGTATCGAACTCTTATTTTCTCCTCGTGGCACTAAATGGTGCGACTCTCTATCGTGTACTAATAGAGAGGTCTAGTGATCAAAGGCAACCGTTCCTCAAATCCCAAGGAAAACAAAAGCATTGTATTTAATGTCAAGTTGTTGAAGATGAATCCATCAATTATGAAAATGAGACTATGGGTCAATTTGGTCCTAGTGACGGTGAGTACTAGCAACCCGAAACACGAAAATCGTTAGAGCCCTTCAAAGGAACACCGATGGAGATGCTGATAGATTTAATGCTAGTTGAAAGCATATAAGTAAAGAGTATGAACAATGATAGAAGATGAAGAGATTGCGTCCAAGTATCAATTATTGGATATTGTTGTTGACCTAGTCACGTCATATTCATTCAGAATTGAAGAGACCATAAAATGATTACCAACAAATTCGAACTTTATATAAACTAGTAGAAATTTTTAAAAGAGAGAACATCTTTTTTAGTGCATGAACTTTGTCAAAGTATCATTTTAGATCCGTAAACTTTAAAAATATCATTTGAGGTCTGCCAACTATGGGTTAATATCAATTAAAGTACTTTTTTACTATTTCCAAGATTTTCTGGACGAAAATACCTTCAATATTTTTAAGGGTGTATATTTTTAATAAACTTATGTTATACTCATATTTTTTATAAATATCTTTACTATATGTTTTTGATGAATTTTCTAAATATAATTTGACCTTCAATATTATCACTTAATTTTATGACATGCAAGAAAAGATCCTTATTCAATTTTCTATTATTAAAAAAAAATTCTTTATTCAATTAAAATTCTTTAATATAAAAAATTGAAGAAGCAATTTTACTTTCATGTCACAAAATTAAGTGATAATATTGAAAGTCAAATTATATTTAGAAAATTCGTCAAAATTATATCGTAGAGATATTTATAAAAAATATAATAAGTTTATTAAAAATATATACCCTTTAAGGTATTGAGGGTATTTTCGTCCAGAAAAACTTGAAAATAGTAAAAAAGTACTTCAAATGATATAATCCATAGTTGATAGACCTCAAATGATATTTTCAAAGTTCACGGACCTAAAATGATACTTTGGCAAAGTTCGTGGACCAAAAAAGATGTTCCCTCTTTTTAAAATTATAGAAATAACTAAAGAGTTGAACTACATAAATGGTGTCTGATCTTTCACTTTCGCACATAAATGGTACATGATCTTTATTTTATATCGTTTTTGGTACCAAGTAACAAAAATAACCCTAGGTACAAATATGTGATTTTTTTTCATGGAGGATATTTTTGGAAATTTTAATTAAAAAGTACCAAATATGTGATTATTTTTTCTTCCTTATTTTTCTTTTTCTTCTTTAGTTTCTTCTTCTTTTTTTCTCTTCATTTTCTTCTTTCTTTTTAGTATTTTATATTTCTTTCTTTTTTCTTTTTACTTTTTTCTCCGTAGTTTATGTTTCTTCTTCTTCTTCTTTTTTTCTTTTTTCTTCTTTTTCTTCTTTCTTTTTATTGTTTTATAAATACATCTAATTGCATTTATAATATAAATAAAAAACAAAATATCTAGTTAAATTAATTAAATAAAGTAACTAAATCATTTGAATATTTTTTATTAAATTATTTTATAGGTCGAAACATCTAACTAAAAATATTCAACTTTTTATTTCATTATGAATACAATTCACAATGTTAAATTTTTATTAAGGCTATATTGA
This sequence comes from Salvia hispanica, assembly GCF_029641045.1. Classification (NCBI taxonomy): domain Eukaryota; kingdom Viridiplantae; phylum Streptophyta; class Magnoliopsida; order Lamiales; family Lamiaceae; genus Salvia; species Salvia hispanica. The sequence continues at coordinate 15,933,044 of NC_142694.1, forward strand.
TTATAGTTATTAATTTAATATAAATTATTATCATTATTATTATTATTACATAATATTATGTGATTCATAATTTATCTAATTATACTATAATTATTTATTAATTTAGTATTATAACAATAATATTATTATAATAATTAAATATATTATAATTATATTTATATAAGTATATTTGAATGATATTAAAAATGAATTAATTATTAATTTATAATATTAAAATAATAATATTAATATTGATTATAATAATAGTAACAAGAATGAGAAGAATGAGAGAAGATATTATAATATCACTTTTGGTACTAATTTTATGTATGTCTAAAATACCCTCTATGACATAAATGAGAAAATATATTTGTTCAAAGAGCATTTTGGAAAGAAAATTGCATCAAGTATAAAAAATGTGATTTATAAGTAAAAAAAATGATATAAAATAAAGATTAGATATCATTTACTTGCAAAAATGAAATATCAGAAACCATTTATGTAGTTCACTCGTACCTAAAATATGACTATGCTTACTAGAATTTTTCAAACTAAATTTGCCAAAATCCTTCACTTAATGAGGGGAGAAAATGAAGACAAAATCCCATCTAATCCCATTCCCTTTTGCAATCTTCACTAATCTCATTCCCTTTTGCAATCTTCACTGTAAACTAGCTCAATTCTATGAGTAACAAAGCTCTGCTTTTCTTGATTCATTACTAATTTTTATTTAATACTCCTAAGGAGGAAGGGCTCGGATCATCGCTGATTTATCTTCGGTTTCGCTTCCGCATTTTCCCGCGATTTTCCGAACCCTAACTGCGGTAGTCTCTAACCCCAATTTCTCCGCTTCTGCTTTTTTCAATTTTCAATTCTTATCAATGCTGCAGTCACCAACCCCATTTTATGCGTATTAATCGATTGCTGTTTGGTTTCTTTTGTTGTGGGCTGCAGAAAATTTTCATTCTTTTTGCCATGAAATTTTCATTTTACCGTTGAATGCAGATTGTGAATAATTGTTTTTTATGATCAATATGAAGATATATGCGCATATTATTTTCATGGGATGTGAATAATTCTTTCCTATTGAGAAATGCGATGTTTTTAGTTTGGAAGCAGAAAGTTGAATACTAGATTGCCTAAATAACTGAACATATATGTCAATCACCGAATAATATTTTGGTTGGTTTAAGAAAAAGTTAAAATTTTTCAGCTTCGAGCAACTAATTTTATGCAATTGGGAAAAATCATGCTTAAGTAAATCCCCATTTAACTGAGAATCTGTGTTGATGGTTGACCATTGAGGTTTTTAAGGACTAAAACTGCTGAGTTAGTGATGGAAGTTTCTTTTTTATGCAAATTACTCGAAGATTTGATCTTTAGGCCAACTTTTCAGTTTCTTTATTAGGACCAATTTGCAGCCTTCTAATTTTGACATTTTTATGTTGGTTTCACCTTTCGCGTCTGTGATTGATTTGTGAATTTTATTTTTCATGGCAAGCCATTTTCTTATAGATGCTTCCAGTTCCTCCTTCTCTTTGAATTTATGAGTTCTCTTCTAATTTGGCTGTGAACTAAATATATCTGATGTTCTGCAAATGTTAATGGTTATCATATCATGTTAGAAGTTGCAACATTGAGCGATTATATATACACTTATTTGTGCTAAGAAGTTCACAGAGTTTTGGAGTGGTTGCTTAGCTTCTCGGAGAAGAGAGGAATAATAAAGGGGGCTCAACTGTGTGTGGATAATAAAGGGAGTGCATTGCAAAATTGAAGTTTATGTCTGTAGTTGTAGACATGATTCTGTCTAATTACACGGGAACCATATTCACATAATTTGCCGATTGAATGGTTTTCTATTTTTGAAAATTTAAGAAAACGTAGATTTTTGTTGCAATTTATTGGTTGGAGATAATTCTCTGAAGAGATCATCATATCACAATAGACTGAAATCTTGGAGGAATTTAACTGTCATATTATTCAGAGTTTAAATCTAATAAGTTCAAATTGTGTGTCTATGGTAATGTGTGTTGGCTGTAAGACAAATATCACATTGTTGACGTGATTTTCTCTGCTTTGCTTCTCATCGATAATCTACTTTGCAATATTTAATCAAGAATACAAGCTCATGTTGCTGTTCCAAACTCATGAAAGGAATAAATGCTTAAGATGTCATTTTATTTCAATAATGTGCATACTTCTTTCTGGCAGCTATCTATGTTGTACCTTTAGCGTGTACTTATGCTCAGAGATCATTTCTGATGAGTATGGAAGAAATGTCTCTTCATACTGAGGGAATCATAGAAGAAGTAAGCTCTGCTTCTCTTCTAGCCAATGGTCAAAATGATGTTCTTGAGGACAATACTTGTGAAGGTGGAAACGAATTTGTCGCTCCTGCAATTGGAATGGAGTTTGAGTCCTATGACGATGCATACAACTACTACAATTGCTATGCCACAGAGGTAGGGTTTACTGTGAGAGTGAAAAACTCTTGGTTCAAAAGAAATACCAGAGAGAAGTATGGTGCTGTCTTATGCTGCAGTTGCCAGGGTTTCAAAAGACTCAAAGATGGGAACCACCTGCGGAAGGAAACAAGAACTGGTTGCCGTGCTATGGTGAGGATGAGGATAGTCGATTCTAAAAGGTGGCGAGTACTTGATGTTAACCTCAAGCACAACCATCTATTAGGAGCGGAAACTCACCAGACTAATAAGAAGACTAGTTGTGGACACAAGAGAAAGTTGCTGTCGAACTCTGACGTTGAAATGCAACCAGTCAAACTCTATCGTGCTCTTGTAATAGATGCGGGCAGTGATGGGAATTCCAACTTCAGCCAGAAGCTTGCTAAAACTCCCTCCGATCAGCCCAATAAATTGAACTTGAGAAAGGGTGACACACAGGCCATGTATAATTACCTTTGTCGTGTACAGTTGACGAACCCGAATTTTTTTTACTTGGTTGACTTAAATGATGAAGGGGGTGTGAGAAATGTGTTCTGGGCAGATGCTAGGTCTAGAGCTGCGAATGTATACTTCGGTGACGTGATTTTCTTCGACACAAACTGTTTGTCCTGCAAATATGAGGTTCCCCTTGTTTCGTTTGTTGGCATGAATCACCATGGTCAGTCGGTTTTACTTGGTTGTGGCCTGCTTGCTAGTGAGACTATTGAGTCATATACATGGGTATTGAAATCATGGCTGTGTTGTACGTCTGGGCCTTCCCCACAAACCATCATTACTGACAGGTGCAAGGTTTTGCAGAGTGCTGTTGCTGATGTGTTTCCGAAGTCTCAACACCGGTTTTGCTTGTCACACATCATGAGAAAAGTTCCGGAGAATCTGGGAGGTTTGCGTAGCTATGATGCTATAAGGAAGGCCCTTTTGAAAGGAGTTTACGAGGCATTAAAGCCATATGATTTTGAAGCAGCATGGGGATTTATGGTTCAGCATTTTGGAGTTTCGGATAATGAGTGGCTTAGATCATTATATGAGGATCGAGCACAATGGGCTCCTGTTTACCTGAAGGACACTTTCTTCGTGGGTTTGGCTGCTGCGCGGCTTGGTGAGACGATAAATCCCTTTTTCGGCAAGTACCTGCACAAGCAGACCCCGCTGAAGGAATTCCTCGACAAGTATGAACTAGCATTGCTGAAAAAACACAAGGAAGAAGTGATTGCAGACACGGAGTCGAGAAACTCAATCCCTGAGCTGAAAACACGATGCTCGTTTGAACTGCAGCTGTCAAAGGTCTACACTCGAGCAATCTTCAAAAGATTTCAGTTGGAGGTGGAGGAGATGTATTCTTGCTTCAGTACGACACAGATACACGTTGAGGGACCGATCACAATCTTCTCGGTCAAGGAAAGGGTTCTGCTCGAAGTAAACAGGAGAGAGATCAGAGATTTTGAAGTTCTTTACAACCCAGCTGCATCTGAAGTTCGTTGCATCTGCAGCTGCTTTAACTTCTACGGTTATCTATGCCGGCATGCACTGAGCGTGCTGAATTTCAACGGAGTAGAGGAGATCCCTGAGAGATACATCTTGTCGAGATGGAGAAAGGATTACAAACGGTTATACACTCACGACCACGAGGCTGAGAGCTCGGATACTAGTGAGCAGGCGCAGTGGTTCAACCAGTTGTACAGAAGTGCATTGCAAGTCGTGGAGGAAGGAGCGATCTCCCTCGACCATTACAAGATTGCGCTGCGTGCACTTGAAGAGTCGCTCGATAGAGTTCATGGTATTGAAGATAAAGTGGCTAGCCTTGAGTGATGCTAGTCATGTATGTATTGTCAAAGCCAATTTCTGTAACATAGTAATTTTTCTTTTCCTTTCAGCTTTATTTAACAGATTAGAAGAAGAATTGATATGAAATTTTGATGAAGCTCTGTCTCCCAACTTTCACTTTTTTGATAGGCAAAAATGAACATAAAAGAATGTGTTACGGTGGACTTGAATTCAAGACCTTTTTTTGGCCTCGAGCATTAACCACTTTCTCAGTTTTCTTTGATTGATAATTAACCACATGTTTCATGTATGTGTGTATTATATTAATGGCATGTCTAATGCCATTTTTTGGTTTGTGTTTATTATATTAATAATTGTTTGGCAAGGTCATTTGGCTTCATTTTGTGAGGGGCGTAATTAGAAGTGTCCCTATCTATATAATTTTTTTAACAATTAAAGTGTGCTCTCATTGTGTGGTTACACTAGTATGAAGTTATTATTAAATTTCAAAATTTTATCCAACTATAACAACGAAAACGATTATGGTCGGCCTAGTAATTAATTTTCTAATTAAGGATTCCTCCTCGTGAGGGTGACAATTAGGTGATATTTTAATGCCTAATTTGGACGTCCATTAACATGCAACTTAGTAGCAACCACTGTCGCCAACTATAAAACGGTCGTTAATTAATTAATTAATATAGAAATAGTCAACTTATAATTATGAATGGTGTTTAGATAGAAATGGAACACCATCTTGTGAAATGTTTACGTTTTTCTAATTGTGTGGTTGTTAACATTCATAATCGTCAATAGTACCTATTATATGTATATAATTGATGTGTAAATGTATATATGGGTGTGTTAAAACGACAACACCTCTTAAAACAACATCATACCATGATTCTTAGCCAATCATTTGTACGCGTGGATGAATGATAAGCTGCCATGTGGCAATAAAAAAAACGCTCAAGTGCAAAAATCTCGTCCAGCAATATATAACACTGTACACAGCAATTTTTTCTCGGCCAGCAATATCTAACACTCTATACAACAATCTATAGACTGTTGTGTAGCGTTTATAATATTGATATGTAGTGTTTATAATATTGTTGGATATGTGGTGTCACGGTATCACTTTAGAAGGTATTGTCATTTTAACACAGACCATTGTATATATATACTTTTAGTTAATTAAAGAGAATTAATGCATGTTGCATTAAATATCTATCTATGCATTCATATATGATATATGCATTTATAATATTGTCCACGTCCATACTAACAAGATGTGATATTCTCTCATTTATACTCCTATGAATCCAAAATCAAAAGAAGAGTACTTAGCCTGTGAATTAGGATTGAATTTTGATTAAGTTTTTATTTGATACTAAGATCATTTTACCCTCAAATAATTTTAAGAATATAGTATATTCTTTTTTGGGAAATTTTATACCATTATATTTAAGTTTTGGTTTTGGCTTTAGTTTTACCATGTTAGCTTTAATCAGCTAAGTATAATAATTAATCTCGAAAGATGTTATAATGATTAATTTCGATAAAAATATTTTTGTTGTGTGCAAAACTAATTAAATCAATATTTGAAACATGCAATGTCACAAGATACTCACTAATCCGATAGTTATTACAAGATGAAAAGGGAAAGAACTTTAAACGTAAACTAACAAAAGCACACACGCAATCTTAATCATAATTTACACATGGGAAACTAGGCAAGAAAAATAGATGAAAGGAAGTTGCATGGAGAAGTAGAGTATGATGATCAATTTCTTGTGTCTCCATTAAAATGAGGTGAGATGAAATTGCCAGGGTAAACCCTAGTGTTGCTACTATTACTCTTCCCTTCATCAACGTTGTTCGAAACCCCATTCTTCGCTCTCTCCTCCTCCATTCTCTTCGCTCTCTCCTTCTGTGCCTTCTTCTGTTGCACGTAGAGGTGCGCGTAGCTAGCTCCCGTTGAAGACATTCTACAACAAAATGATGAATGATTTCAATCTATGAATGCAATGGAAGATGTTGGTGTGTTAGACACTACGCGGCGAGGACGAATTTATAGGGAGGGAAAGAGGTGTTGGATGGTTTCTGAGGAAGAAAATCACTAAGTGAGTGGTGTGGTTTAATTATGGAAGGCATGTTTAATGGTTATCTTTAAAGGAATTATTATCTTCAATAATATTGTGGTTATGGATGGTTTGTGCATTAGTTGGTCATTAGGCTGTCAGCAGCTTTTGATTTCTATGCTTAATTGGTTTATCGACTATTTGGAAACCACTACGTTTTGTGAGGTTTTTTATTTGCAAGATTTGGGCCCTAATTAAAGCATTGGTCAATGTAGTCATCACTAATTCAATACTTGTTATTGCTATCTAGCTAATTATCCACCCCAGTTTGAAGTCTTTATGCTAATCTTTTTATTATGTATAATATGTATCATGTTGGCATTGTTAAACTTCATTAAACTTCATTCCTAAATACTTATAAAAAATATAGTAGTAAGTACAATAGTGTAGTACTACTTCATATACTAATAATCTGATCATTTACTGATATAATACAAAATGAGTTATGTTAGGAATTAATGTAATCATCAAATGATACGTACTGAAAACTACAAACGTAAATATAGATCTAGATTCATAACAATCACAGATATTATGTGTTGGGTTATTGATTTGAAGTGTTTGATTGAATCCTAGAGGTGAATCTACTACTTTCGCTATCAACATGCAAAACAATATAATCAATAATTCAAAAACAATTCTCAATATATTAATAAGAGAAAGCTTCTACTATTACTAGTTTATAGTCTATTTTTACGTTCTACTATATATTTTGAACTCTTATACTATATTTTGTTTCAAGGTTAATAATTAGTAATACTTAACGAGTTAAATATAAAATCTTAAGTTATTCTATATATCTTTCATGGAGTACTAAATAGTAAATTCTTTGCAGAATGATGCGGTTGAGTTCTTTTGATCACATGATTGAGTTAAATTTATTAATTTTATCTTTAATTATATCCAAGTTAAGTAATTATTAAATCATAATTGAAAGTTAATAAGTTTAGCAATTAATAATAATCCAAAACAGGAATCAATAATCACGTTGTAATTATCCAAGTGTTATATATTTAATTTGCATGTGGAACCGCCGGCGAAAGAATATGTTAACAATGTTATTTTTTTCCCGTTATATAGTTTATATAGTAATAGCTTTAATTTGTTTTCATTATTGCATTTTTGGAACACAAATATATGTACTAATGAGGCCTTTCTGTAAATTTTTCTACACTTAATTAACATTTAGTTTTTGGTTATACATCAATGTCACATAGTCGAGAACAGCTAACATCTTATCTTAATTTAAACAAAAATTTAAAATGCGTTTTACCTCCATGTAATAATACTAAAAAAACATTGCTAATGAGTGGTCTGGCTAAGCCAAGTTATATATATTTTAAAGGTCATAATTATTATCAAGTCTACTTATCTCCCACCAACTTATCTCACACTACTATATTTATAGGAAATATTATCCACATTGTCGAGTGGTCATTAGAATTAACAGGGATTTTCTAATTCAAATAATATTTTATTTACTACTTTAAATTGTTGGGGCAAGTATTATATTTTCTTAAATTAATATGAACCACACTTGGGTATAATCAATAAATATTATATGGGGTTGACATAACCTAATTTGATGCAAAGTTAAACTCAAAAAGAAAAGCCAATCAGTGGAAACCCAACTTTGGTTCAAAAATGATAGCCACGCATTTAAGCCAATAGTAAGTGAGACCAAAAGCTGATTGCGACAAATAAATTATGAAGTATTTAGTTGGTTCGACCTAAATTAAGTTGGCTTATTACCAGAATTAGAAACAACAAAAATGTACATGTAGTAGTAATACATTTCTGCCTTAAGGTTCCTCCGACGAATGTCGGAATCATGAAATCACCCAATTAATGAAGTTTTTCGCTAGTACTTATGCGCAAACAATGGGGTTGAGTGGTGTCGTTTTTCGATAACACTCATGCGTAGATGATGCGTTCGGTCAAATATTAGCTTTTAGCTCGACTAACCAATTTGGTTAGCTAGCCTAAAACCCAAGATTCAAGGTTAAGTCTGGAAATATCTAACTCGATAAAATTTTAATTTAATTAGCCTGCAATCTGAGTAGGATTGATCCGAAACCCGATGAATGAGCTTGATTGATATTCCTAATTATATGTGCTCCATATTTGTGATTAAAAAAAATCAGATATCAAAATATTTGTAAACATAAAATGTGCATATTTTCAAACAAAAACTAGCATATTTTCAAATAAAAACATGTATACATAGAAACCACTTTGCAAATTGAAACATACTCCACATACTAATATACTTGAACACAAATATATTTTCAAGCAACATATACATAGTATAAATATGAAACTAGCATATTTACAAACAAATTTATGCATACTGCCATACAAAAATATAGTACATATTTATATATTATATGCGCATAACATAAATCAGAAACATAAAAATGTAAGAACTACATAAACGTTCACAGCTATTTCTGATGAAAGACTTTTGAGTGGTTTCCAATATTTGGATATCCATACAAATTAACTACCGCCAACAAAAGAAGATAGTAATATATATACTTCTTTCGTCCAAAAAAATAGTCTCATTTATACACGATATATGGGTTTTAATAATAAATTGATAAATGTAAGAGAAAGTGAGAGAGTATGAGAGAAATAATAAAAAGTAATACAGAGAAGGAAAATAGGAGAGAAGAAAAAAAGGGTAAAGTATGATAAAAAAGTTTTATTTTAAAATGAGACTATTATATATGAATATCCTAAAATAGCAAAATGAGATTATATTTTAGAAGGAAAAGAGGGAGTATATATTTTTTCTAAAATAGCTACATCGTGTGCATGTATTATAGTATTATTGTATGCCCAAGGCCATTTTAGTTTGTTTTTACTATATTAATTATTGTTTGCCAAGGTCATTTGGCTTCATTCTCTTAGGGGCGCAATTACAAAAGTCCCTTTTTTACATATGAATCTTTAACAATTAAAACAGGGCCCTCAACTCATTGTGTGGTTAAGCAAGTATGAAGTTATTATTATTATTCAATCTTCAAGTGACAAATTTATCCAACTGTAACAACGAAAAGGATTATGGTCGGCCATGTAAGTCATATTCTAATTAAGGTTTCCTCCTCACGAGGTGACACATAACTAGGTGATATTTAATTTTTAAATGCCTAATTTGGACATCCATTAACATGAAACTTATTCTATTTTTATGATCAAAGTTATTGATATTCTTTCGGAAAATATATAAATAATTAGTGTCACACATGCAACGCACTTCCTTTTGGCAACGCTTCAAATATAAAATAGCTCATTAATTAATTAATATAGAGATTGTCAACTTGTAATTATGAACATTATTCAGATAGAGATGGAATATAACTGAAACATGGAATTGAGAAAACGAGAAAATACATGTAACAAGAAACTCACTAATCCAATATTTATTACAAGATGAAAAAGGACAGAACTTCAAACCCAAAAACTAAAAACATTAACACAAAATATTCCAAGAACATCATAATTTACACATGGGAAATTAATTCATATGATGTTGATGATGATGATGAAGCTCTAGCTAGTCTCTCCATTAAAATGAGGTGAGATGAAATTGCCAGGGTAAACCCTAGTGTTGCTCCTATTACTCTTGCCTTCATCAACACTGTTCGAAACCCCATTCTTCGCTCTCTCCTCCTCCATTCTCTTCGTTCTCTCCTTTTGCGCCTTCTTTTGTTGCACGTAGAGGTGCGCATAGCTAGCTCCCGTTGAAGACATTCTACAACAAAATTATGGAATGATTTGTATCTATGAAAGCAATGGAAGAAGTTGGTGTGCTTAGAAACTACAAGGCTAGGATGAATTTATAGGGAGAGAGGAGAGGAGTGATCAAAGGGGTGTTGGATGCTTTCTGAGGAAGAAAATCACTAAGTAAGTAGTGTGATTTAATTATGAAAGGCATGTTCAATGGTTATCTTTAGGCATTATTATCTTCAATAATATTGTGGTTATGATGGTTTGTGCATTAGTTGGTGATTAATATGGGAATTAGGCTGTCAGCTGCTTTTGATTTCTCTGCTTAATTGTTTTATAACCTACTTTGGTAACCACTAACCACTAGCTAGTGTTGTGCGGTTTATTACTAATTGAATACTCTCGTTATTGCTATCTTAATCATTCTAGTTTTAAAGTCTTTATGTGCTAATCTTTAATAAACTTATCAAGAATGAGTTCATCACCACATACCATTTTTATAAGATCAAGATGGGGAAGAGTGTAGTTGTGGAATAAATTATATATATGGTAATTGTTCTCTGTGATGGCTTATTTTATGTGTAAATTTTGAACTTCAATTCATTCTAACTTCTTTCCTAAATATAATCCCTTTGTAGTTGTATCATTGTGATTTTACTGAATGTTGTTTTAGTATGTTAGGTCATAAAAAAAAATTAAAAAAAATAGAGGGTGATGTTTCCATGTATAGAACTACTATAATTTTGAGTGAGCCAGCAATTGTACTCATTCTGATTAAACATAGTAGTACATAGTATTTGTTTTAAAAAGAGAGAAATTCTAAATATATCTTTACGTTCTAAATGTTCTGAACTCTTGTATCAGAAGTTCTAAAACTTCTCTTTTCTATTTCGCTGCAACAAAGAAATATGTATAATTAAACTGCTTAATTGAAATCTGATTTTAATTAGTTAAAACTCAAAAATTAATCTAGTTCATATATATTTAATGTCAGATTATAGAATGATTCGGGTGAGTTCTTTTGGTGACATGATTGTGTTTAATTTGAAGTTAAATTTATTAATTTATCTTTAATTATATCCAAGTAGAGTTTATAAAGCCACCATCTCTTTAGTGTATAACTATTAACTAGAGAGAGAATACATTTCAACCAATAGATTATAAAATAGAAGGATGAAATTGAGTTTTAAAAATTGAAATATAATTACGTAGTTCACTGTAAGGGTGTTTTAGTTTATATAAAACATCCATTGTAATGAACCAAACACCCATAAAATGAACTTCTCTTGTGGTCAAAATCCATCCAATGTCCTTTACTCCTTATTTCATTTTTTGATTAGTCTCTAGTTATACATTGAAATGTGATTAGGCATAATGCATTGGTCAGTACTCCCATGCATTGATCACTTGCCTAATAATTAAATCTTGGTTCAAAGTAAATAGATTTAGTAATTCATCTTAATTTGCATGGGGAACCGCCGAAAGAATGTGTTAAAAATGGTATTTTCCGTTATAGCTAGTTTAATAGATTTTATTTGTATTTTTGGAACACAAATTAGGTGCATGTTGCCTGGTAAATGTTACCCTTAATTATAATGTTGTTTTTCGAATTTGGTCAGAAATCAATGTCATTTAGTTGAGAATAGCTAACATCTTATCTTAATTTAAACGAAAAAAAAGGATGCATTTTGCTTCCATGCACCAATATTATTTGAATAAAGATATAAAGCATTCTCTTTTTTTTTTTGTTTATGATAATTATGTTTATGAGTGGTCTGCCAAAGCCAGTTAGTTTTTAAAAGGTCATAATATTTATCGAGTCTCTACTTATCTCCCACCAAATTATCTCATAGTAAATGCTATCCATTTGTGGTCATTAGAACATGAATTGTCTAATTCAAATCATATTTTATTTCCTACTTTAAATTGTTGGTGCATAATACATACTCCCTCCGTCCTATGTTACTTGTACTGTTGCTTTTCGGCTCGTCACAAACTCCTTATACTATTTATGGTTTAATTTAGAATTAATTCATTTAATTAATATGTTAGTTTAAGTTAAGAGCTCCTTTATTAAGTGATGTCTCATTACACTTAAAATTTTAATTTAATTACACTAAAAAATTAATCTAAAATTTACTGCCTAAAATGAAAAATGAAAGAGGAGTAACCACAAATGGGTATTATCAATGTATACCATAAGGTGATATTTTAAAATTAATTATACTTATTTGGGGTTGACATAACCTAACTTGATGCAAAGTTAAACTCAAAAGAAGAGCCAATCAATGGAGGCCCAAGTTTGGTTCTTGGTTCAAAATGATAGCCACGCATTTAAACCAATATTAAAAGTGAGACCAAAAGCTGATTACGACAAATTAATTATAAAGTATTTAGTTGGTTCGACCTAAATTAGAAAAGAACGTTGGTAAGCTATTTTAAGCACTTTAGAAGTGTTTAATTTAATAAATTATATAAATTTGTGGTACAATTTCAATATCTTGATTTGAAATATATAATGGGATTTCTCCTATCTATATGTGTAGCTTGCGAACAATATTGAAGCTTGGGCTGATGTGATAATTTCATTGAGTATTGACTCTTGATATATATATCCATATCAAGATTTGACTACTTACCGATCAAATTATTCCATATATGGAAAATATAGCCATATAGTATGTTTCTAGTAATAGAGTTTATATTATTCAATCTTAGATTAAATGAAAATAAACAAAGATTTGTTTTTTATTTTTGGAAAAGAAAAACCAGTGCCATAGTGAAGGTACACAGATTTTTTTTATTTTCTAGTCCAAGAAATCGGCCTTTTAAATACTTGGGCCTAATTTACTAGTGGGCCAACCTAATAATCGAGCCTTGCTCACACATTAATCCATACACAAAAATTAATAATGTAGGTAAATTCATATTGGGTATCAATTGAGATTATTTAGGCTAATTGAGAAATGAGATGCAATATCAGCCACTCATTTTTATTAAATGAGTGATCCAGATTATGCCATACAATAAATATTTTTAGATTAATTTAATATGAAAGGACATAATAGTAATTTTATGCTTATTTGCCAATCTCTCACGCAAGGCGGCGGAGTTCTAAATCCAGATCCAATTTCGTCGGAGCAGGTCGCGATTCGCCTTCGCCGTTGTAGTGAAATCGTCTCCATCGGTAAGTTTGCGCGGTCGCTGCTCGGCGCGTGCGGCAACGGCGGCGATAATCGCGGCATCGAGGTCGGGTGAGAGGTCTGCGAGGGATCGGCTGATTTTGTGCAGAAAATTCGACTGAATCCGGCGGGATCGTCGATTGCGGGTGAGAGGTCTGCGAGGGAGCTGGTCGAGATCCGGCCGAATTTGGGGAATTCGTCGTTCCCGATGAAATTGAGGAGAAAGGGAACGAATTGAGGATTTACAACCACTGCGACGGGAGATGGAAGTCGGTTATGTTCAATCACCCCGCCGATTTCGACGTAATTGTTCTCGATCCGGATCTGAAGGTGAAAATCCGGCACGATTTGGAGAATTTTTTGAAATTGAAACAGTACTACCACAAGCTCGGCTGCATTTGGAAGCGGAGCTATCTCCTCTACGGCCAATCCGGCACCGGAAAATCTAGCTTCATCGCCGCCGCGCCGAATGAAGAAGGCGCCGACTCCGTTGCCGGCGTCGAGGCTGAGCTCTACAGAGTCCCGGAGACCTTGACCAACGATGTCCTCGCCAAAATGCAGGCCCCGCCCAAGGACGATTCGATCCCCGAGATCGGATCGCCCGCCGATTTTGCAGCCGCCGATAGATTTTTGTTCGGTTTCCCCACGAGATATGGCTCAATTGCAGCGCAGATGAAGGCGTTCTTCGATTCGACTGCTCAATTGTGGAAGGAGCAGAAGCTGGCTGGGAAGCCTGCCGGATTCTTTGTCAGCACCGGGACTCAAGGGGGCGGACAAGAGACCACTGCGTAAGCTTCAATTTTACTCTTGTATTCATTTATTATGATAATGTGGCTTGCTTCAATGATGTTGAAACATGAATTGGAAGATAGTTTGTTGGAGATGAATCGAATTGTTTGTGTGATGCTTTGGATTTTTCAGATTGATGTGGAAATGCGTTGCAATTGTTTGTTTTACTTATGTATACTGCAATTTTGAAAATGTTGCCTTGCTCTATAAAATGCAGATTAATGTGGTGTTTGATTCATTAGAATCTTTGTTAACTTGTAGTTACCGAATTATTGGATGGAACTTTTGGAATGACTTCTTGTATCTGTGTTTGTGAAATTTTGGAACAATAGTACTCACTAGCATCTGACTGAAAATCGACTGAGATATTCCTCTGATTTTGTTGGAATAGATTTTGTTAGAATAGATTTTGTTGTTGATGCTAGAATAGATTTTGTTGCTTCCACAAACGATGGAAAGTCTGGGATCTTGTAAGACACTATATCTGTAGATGCAGCAGTTTTGAAGTTGCAACTGACTAAATTGATGAAAATGTTTATTTTTTACATGAATTATATAGCTCGTTGACATAATAACGTTTGTTGTTGACATGAATTTTATAGGCCGTTGGCATAAATTTTATGAAAAATGTTGTTGACATAAATTATATGTAAAACATTATTGTTGACATGAATTATATGTAAAACGTTGTTATTGACATAAATAATATACGTCGTTGACATGAAAATATTTGTTGTTGACATTAATTATTTGTAAAATGTTATTGTTGACATAATAGTTGACATAAATAAAGTTTGTTGTTGACATTTTGATATTCTGACTATTGATGTGTGAATTATAAGTGTTATTTTTTAGTTGTTGACATTTTAATACGAGTTGTTGACATTTGATATTCTCGGTATTGATATGTGAATTATAAGTGTTATTTTGTAGTTGTTGACATTTTAATATGAGTTGTTGACATTCGATATTCTCGGTATTGATATGTAAATTATAAGTGTTATTTTTTAGTTGTTGACATTCAATATTCTCGGTATTGGTATGTGAAATATATGGATGTAGTTTTTAATTCGATTGTGTTGCTGGAATTTTTGAGTTGTGTAGATAAGGTGTTTGTGATATTGCCTATAATATTATTATTGACATAAATTATATAAGTTGTTGACATGAAAATGTTTATTTTTGACATGAATTATATAGCTCGTTGACATAATAACTTTTGTTATTGACATGAATTATATAAGTCATTGGCATAAATTTTATGAAAAATGTTGTTGACATAAATTATATGTAAAACATTGTTGTTGACATGAATTATATGTAAAACGTTATTGTTGACATAAATAATATACGTCGTTGACATGGAAATATTTGTCGTTGACATTAATTATTTGTGAAATGTTATTGTTGACATAATAGTTGACATAAATAAAGTTTGTTGTTGACATCGTAGTTGACATTAATTATAAGTATTATTTTTTAGTTGTTGACATTTTAATATGAGTTGTTGACATCCGATATTCTCGGTATTGATATGTAAATTATAAGTGTTATTTGTTCGTTGTTGACATTTTAATACGAGTTGTTGACATTCGATATTCTCGATATTGATATGTGAATTATAAGTGTTATTTTTTAGTTGTTGACATTTTAATACAAGTTGTTGACATTCGATATTCTCGGTATTGATATGTGAATTATAAATGTTATTTGTTAGTTGTTGACATTTTAATACGAGTTGTTGACATTCGATACTCTCGGAATTGATGATATGTAAATTATAAGTGTTGTTTTATTGAATGTTGAAGATTTGAAGATTTGAATGTAGAAGATTTGAATGTTGAAGATTTGAAAATTTGAAGATTTGAATGTTGAAGAGTTCTGAAGATTTGAAGATTTGAATGTTGAAGAGATTTGAAGACTTTGCAGCTAGAGTTTTACAGAGAATTTTAGAAAATGATTTCAAATACAATTTAATGAAAAGACAATTATACCTCCTTGTTAACATAATGTGATAGTTGTTGACATTATGTTAATCTTGTGAATTAGTAGCTGAGATTGCATCTCATTTTTTAATTATGCCCAAAAATCTCACTCTAATAAGACCCAATTCATATTTATCTTTTAAGACAGGGTTAAATTTTACCTTTCCCAAACTTTAAAAATCGATTGTTTAAACAATGAACTTTTAAGCTTTCTCAATTTTTCCATGATGAAATATTACATTGCATTGTAGTTAGTACTCCGTATATTATTATATGTTGTTAACGTGACACATACACATCTATGATAAACGACGCAGATGAGTTGTAGTCTCCCAATTAGGATATCCGCAAGTTAAATTGGAATGTATAATTTCATACAAATCAGATACAATGAGCAAAATTAAACAAATATAAAATTCATAATTTTATCAATTGATTCAAAGTGGTGAGAGGGAACAGAATTTAGTTGAAATTCACAATTGTTCTGGCAATTTTCCCTTTAATGCATATGAACATTTTTTTTGGCAAAAATATTAATATAAAATTTAAATTATGGAGTATTTACCTTTCCTTTTAATGATTATACTCCTAAAAACTGGAGTAAAAAGTAATGGAGAATACTCAAATTTTAAAGTTATTAAATCTTAAAAATCTCAAATACTACTGTTTTTACTACTCCATCTTAAAATTCTACTTGCATAATTTACGTATTTATATGCATTATTCATCAGAATACAAATCACCTACTGTATAAAAGTATTAAAAACTTGAACCAGAAAATAAAATGAAAAAGAAATAATATGTAGTAATATAGTTTCCCTTCAACATTGGCTAGAATTACAATTACAATATGAGGAGAAGCATGACATAACTAGACGCTAATGAAAAAGATAAACCCTAATCGTGGATGGTTTCGTTCAGCACAAACTCAATTCCACTTACATTCAAAATCAAATCAAGGAAGGCGCAGGGTGAATTTTGCCCTTCGCGCTGCAAATTTGTGCAGCAGCCTTCCCATCTGATGCCTGCTTTTCCACACTCACTCTCTCCCCACCTTTCTCCATTTTCCTCGCTAATTTCTCCTTCTGCCGCTTCTGCGCCACGTGCAACGCCGCGTAGCTCGCCCCTGTCGAATACATTTTGCTGCGTTTTAGTGTGTGTGTGTGTGTTTTGTGTGTGTGAATGCAGAGGCGAAAATGAGTGAATTTAAAGGAGAGGATGAGCGTCGATTGTGGCGATGGAAGGGGCGGTTTAGATTGGGAAGGATGAAATTGGGGCTTTGCATCGTAGCCGCACGATTTGGGGGAACGGTAGATCGCTCGCACGCGTAATACCGTTGGATTAATCTATCAATTTACGCGCAGTTGCCGCGCTATAGATTTACATTGGATTAATTAATGTTAATTATTGCCTCGCTTATGGATTTACATTGGATTAATTAATAATTATTTGACTATCGGGACTTCAGCAAATGGAGTGCGCACGAGGGGTGAACAAGACCCGATTTCACCGTCGGCCATGAGTGTTATCGTAAAATTTCATTAATCAGTTTGATCATGTTTCTCTAGTTTTGAAACCATCCCAATATTAACCCAATCATGATATTCACGAGGAGTAGACAACAATTGTGGGGTCATCGTCGAAGAATGATCCTTAAGAGTTCAAGTAAGTTTGGCGTGCTTTTACATGCTATGAGGAAGTTATAGCCAATAAAACAATACATCATGCAGAAAGCATTAGTCCAAATACAAAAATAGAGAAAAATTACGATAAAATAAAGTTCAATATTATAAAAGTTTCAACATTCAATAATTCAATAGTCAAATTAGAAAGTAATTTTTAATATTTATTCTTATCCCAAATCCTATGATGTCTATGACATCTATGGTCTTTCCACCACAATCCAATAGCCCCACACATACAATAATTGAAATATTTTGTTAGTTTGGGGCGGTGATACCACAATTTTTTGTTGATTTTAAATGATCATCACATTTTAATGGTTCTTCATGCTTTTCCACTCTTCACAAACTCGAGTGCCTTAGTCATTTCATTAAAAGTATGTAATCCTAAATTCATTTATTTTCGAACCATGGACTTTTGAAAATATGAATTATTTAACGAGATAGCGACTATGTCACCTCCTATGGCGCACAAAATATCAAATTTTAAGTTAATTACTTACTAGTGTGGAACAGAGGGAGCACAGTTCTTTTATGAAAATTCAGTGGCTTGGACATATTGTCACATGATATATTCAATCAATCGTAATTATTGTAAGAAGGAGAAAAGGCAAGCAATTTCTACGATTATAATTGATTTGACACTGGACGTCGCAATATGCTGCTTGACCTGCTTAATTTTATTTTAATACTTCAAAAATAAAATAAAATAACAAAAAAAGTGAATATGATCAAGCTTAAATGAAATAAAGTTAAGAACGTGATTGATAATTGAATCAATGCTAGAATAATTCCAGTTTTCCTCTACATTAACCAAAAATTAAAATGAAGACAAATTCTTGCTCAAAACTCACAAACCATTCAAGAAACCAAGGGTCACAACCAACACTGTTTTGATGAAAGATCCTGCAAGTGTAGCTGCACCACCATAGTATGGCTTGATCATCACATTAAACCTGCAGTTTCCGATCGTGGGATCGGCCCTCGTCACCGTTGCCAGCCCGTTGAAGTCGCAAGCCTCATCCATCTGATTGTATATCTGGTAATAGCTGTTGAAGGCGTACGATATATTCGCCCGTGCATCCAGGCTCCCACACGACGTCTGGTATCCGAGGCTCGTGCAGTCGCCTAGGCTGCACGCGTAGCTCACGCTCCCCGCCACCTTAGGATCGTCAAGCCTCACATTCGGCTTCATGATGCACCATTTCGTATCCAAGTAGGTCACGTTTCTCACCGGGATGAGAGTGGCCGAGTTTGTGGTCCCGAGGTTAAGAGGGTACTTGGGCTGCCCGTCGTATCGGAGGATCCCCCAGTGGCGCTCGAAGTTTCCCGGCTGAATGCTCTTCAAGTCCTCGTCGATCAAGCTGAAGAGGTAAGCGTCGATCGGGCCGGGCCTCATCGGGGTTCCTTTCCCGGCCGACATACGAGTCATGAAGCCTTGGTTGAATCGTTGTGCGTATTGTAGGTTGGCGTTCCGGTCGCCGTCTGTGGGCCAGCCGATCTCGCCGAGTATGATAGGCATGTTGGGAAAGCCGTTCTTCTGCAGCGCCCATACGAGCGTGTCGTGGTTGGCGTCGAACATGTTGGTGTAGGTCATCCCCTGGTCGGTGAGTGGCGTCGCGTCCCCGTCGAAGAACGCATATTCGACGGGGAACGTGGGCTCAACGTAGAGGCTTATGAACGGGTATATGTTGACGGTGAATGGGGCTCCGTTGTCGTTGAGCAGCTTCACGATCTGCACCATGTAGTCGCGGATATCGGCTCGGAAGTCCCCTCCTGATGGCAAGCCACTGTCGCTCGAGTAGACATCAGCGTTGTTTGGGCAGGTGATCTTTACTTGGTCGTGGAGGCCGGCCTTCGTGAGGGCGTCTTGGATGTTTTTGAGAGCCGGGTACGTCGTTTTGAGAAAGGAACCGTTGTACGTCTCCAAGAAAGGTTCATTCCCAACGGCCACATACCTGTTACCACCACCACCACCGCTCGTGTCATCAATCCATAGCCAGGCTCGGAAAAAAAAAGACACGAATACGTTGAACAGAGCGACCGACCTGATCATGACGTTGTTGGAGATATGATGGGTGACGTTCTCCGCTACCCATTTCTGAGCAGCCTTCGAGCTACTGGCGAAATTCGCAAGCATGTCATTCGGAATGCCAACCATGACCTGAATCCCGGACTTTCCCAAGGCTCGTAGCGTGTCGTAATCAGAATCGAAGAGCTTTACCTTTTGAATCCCGTTCTCCCTTAGCATCCTCACGACTAAGTCGGGTTTTATCTTGTGCGATGCTTGTGAGCCCCAGTTCGCACCGATCCCTCCCACTGAGCAACAACGACACACGTCAACACACTATATAAACCACGCTAGATAAAGATCCATATGACATATGAAACAAGTGTAAAAATACCTGCAACGTCGTGCCTTACGGTACTCATTTTGACTGGCTTAGACGATACGTCCCCATCATCTGCAAAATAACGCGACAATTGTGTTTAGTTATAAGCATCCAAATTGGCTCCAAATTGTACTTTCGATATCTCACGATAACGACAACTGATAGATAACAAAAGGGCAGTGTCGTCTCGCTTATGTGGTGATCGAACGAGTTTATTAAGAGTTGAATGTAATGGTGGTGAATCAGAACCGAACTCAACAAACCACGAGACTCTTTAGACAGACATATAGTTAGCCTAGCACGTTCCACAGCAACGAAAACAGAATCATAACAATGCTTTTCTTTTCCCTACATATAAAGCTGTCCATGAAACTGAACAACTAGTATCAAAAACAGAATCGGGTTTGTGCCCGATGATCTTGACACAAGGCCAAGTATTCAAGCTCGATTACGTGGAGCAATAGGCAGCACAGAAAAGCAAGCTATACCTGTATGAGCAGCAGATTCTGGAGTCAAAATCCTTTGAGTATTTGCTCCATTCGACCCTAACCCTAACCCTAACAGCTGAGACAGGAATCACAGTAGCAAGCATCAGATTCTGGAATTCATCACCAATTAAAAGCTCAAATTTGCAACTAAAAATGGAAATTTTAGAATCACAACCAGAAACTAGAAAACAAAAATTAGCCTTATCAGCTACACAATTATACTCCCTGCAAATATCTCAAATGGAAATCTTGAAGAATGTAACAAATGATTTGAAACTCACAACTAAGAAATGGCATGAACACTAACATACTACCTTCATTACAGCATAATTTGTTCTTGCATTTCTAAATAGCATAGTTGCAATAAAACCAAAAGTGTTTCCTTTCTTTTTTAGAGCCTAAAGCTAAAGCTTGTCCCAATTTTTCCCAATTAGTACAACTGAATACTCTGCCATAAATCCAATTCCTAATATGAACATTTCAACCAAAAAAAGCTCAGTTCTTCAGCTCACACTTCCTTCTACCAAAAAAGGGTAAATGCTATTATCAACATACAAAAAAGAAAGCTGTATCCTTTCTTTGCCTGAGTTAACCCAATTGCTATTTCCAGCTACATTTACCCCTAAAATCAACTCAAGAAAAACACCACCTATAAAAAATGAGATAACAATACGATCTTTGAGTGATGAATTTGGTCATTCAAAATTTGTGAGAACAATTCAAGAAAAGGAAGCATCTTTCACTTGCCCACCAACAAAATTTGCATAGAACAAGCTAGAGAGAGAGAAAGAGAGGGAGAGAGAGATTACCAAGATGACAAAGAAGAAGAACAGAAGGCGAAACATATCCAGTAGATAGATCTCTACTTTGAGCTCTCTTTTGAAGTGAACAAAATAAGTAACTGAGATAAAAATTAGATCTTGAAACTAAAAAGTTGAAGTGAATTTCAAAACAGGTGAGGAAGTTGAAACCTGCTTATCTATGGCTGATTTTAAGTTGCGGAGCAGAGACAGAGGTAGAGAGAGAAGAGTGAGAGGGAGAGGGCATAGGGACCAGAGACTGTGAAGTGGAACTTTTGCTGTCAAAGTTATATGAAATCGATAAAGTAGAATTTTTATTTTCCAGATCATTAAAAGATCTTCATCAGACAAAATTTATGTCGAAATTTTGCGAACATCAACATCGTAATTTTTTCATGTAAACATCTAATCAGTTTTTTAATTGTATTAACTCCAATTATCAAAATTTTAACTCTCAAAAAATTTTAGATAGAAAATTAAATAGAGAGTTAATTTTTTTTTTATGATTATAGTTAATTAGGAAAGTATGTCACTATTATTTTATTTGGTTGATTAAGAATTTAAGATTAGAGTAAATGATCAAGTGTTTACTGGAAAAATTTTTATCGTTCAGTTAATTATCATCTAAGTATTGATCGTTTACTTTTTTTAGAATAAAATCTGCCGCAAATGATATTTGGTTGATTAAGAATTTAAGATTAGGGTAAAGGATCAAGTGTTTAGTGGAAAAAATTTTATCGTTTAGTTAATTATCATCTAGTACTGAACGTTTCATTTTTTTAGAATAAAATCTACCGCAAATGAAATTATGACGGTTGAAATATTGATCTGAGAGACTAACTAACAATAAAGTATGAGGTGTAAATTGCAAAACTTTTAGCTTACTCGATTTTGTTATGTCTTTTAACTTGATTTGTCTTTTTATGTGGATATTTATTCGATTTTATATATTTAATTAATTAGTTTAAGGATTTTATAACAAATAGAAGATGTGATTGAAATGTCCTATTGATTGAGATATTTTCTTTACCATTAATAAAAAAAACTTTCAAGATTTGATACAAATAATTGTATGGAAAATATATTAAATCAGACTTGAAAAGGATTTGCACTTGCTTTTTGGTTTGATTCTTTTTTTTTCTATTAAATCTACTAGTAGCTTTTATAGAGGAGAAAAGGAAAAAAGGTAAATGAAGATAGAGTTCATGTGTGGCTGTAAAGTGGGACCAAGTATTCATATCCTACATGGAATCCTACCTGTTTCATGCCTATTCAGTTATGTCATTCACTACATTTAATGCAATTTTCCTTCTAGAGTTAGTAGTATACTAGTATTATTTAAAATTAAACAAAACTTTATGAAACGTGACGTATCTAATAAATACTCCATTCATTTTCCATAGTTGAGATATTTCGTTTTGGTATCATATTTAAGAAAAAAATATGTTGAATGACATATTGTGTTTTAGGAGGTTTTGAATAACTATTTTGTATAAGGGATGTAAATGCAATAATTAAAAATAAATTTTGTTGTGGAAAATTTTAATGTAGCTGTTATAATGATTATTCCCATTAATTACTTTAATTAATTCATTTCATTTGGTAGTAAAACAATTTTTTTTTTGGAATTGGACCAAATGATGTAACCCCCTACTAGAGTGTGGTAATTATGCATCATTTTCAAATACATATTAAAAAAATAATTTCAATTATTTGCTCACAATTTAGTGAATGGCTCTATACTATAATCCATATCTTTGACGTTTTTTAAACTGCCAAATTAAGCAATTTAGAGTATGAATTGAATATGATTATACGAATGATTTAGTAACTTTTTTTATTTATATCATATATTAATTTTTGTTTAAATTACTATTTATTAGCTAGATAAATGTTCTTTTATTTTTGTTATGTATAGTTGCATTTGAAAGGTTTTAGAAAATGTTGGTGATCTTTGTTTATAAATATATGTTCTATCATTGTGAAAACTGTAAATGAGACGGAGTAGGTGTCATGTGAGAGAGTGAAAGAGCGAAGAGCCGAAGATGTGAATCAAAGGTACTGGAGAGAGAGTTGTGCAAAAGATGGTAAAAGGCAAATAACACTTTTAAATCCTATTTTGAAGATCATTCAATTTTAGTGATATTAGTTCTATTTTAGTGATATTAGTTCATATTCAAGTATTTTCTTCATGTTAATTTTTTTTATTTTTCCGTCTAGGCTACAATATTTTCCGTCTAGGCTACAATATTAACACTTTTAAACAATATTTTGTTTTGTTACAAATAAAGAAATCACATTTGTTACACATTCGTCGTCAACTTCGTCCCTTCCATAACGTTTATGCAAAGAAAAACACCTAAAGTCAACGAAATGGCAAAAGGATGCATAGAAGACAAAAACCATAACATATCACATTTGTATTTGCGCATATACATACAACACAAATCATCAATTTAGAGATTAAGGAGAAAAATAAGGCTGAAGAGGAGTCGGCGGTAGATGTGGTTTGTGTTTTACTATATCTCTTTTCTCTATTTTTCATGACTTACTAACTTTTATTTTATTGTTTAAATGTTTATATATGTGTGTTTTTTATTTGTTTTGTTGTTCATTATTTTATCTGTTATGGCAATATCATTGTCCTAATTATATTTTTTAGTTGTATATTAAATATTTATATTAATTAAATAATGGTAGTATTTTAATATTAAAGTGTATGTGTTAAGGATAGTAATTTTCTTTGTTGTAAAGACGAATATATATTGTAGTTAACAAATATTTCCATGTTAATTTAATTCACAACGTATTTAATTTTATATTTATAAGTGGAGTAACATATTGTGACTATAACGTATTATATTATATTTTTAATATTATGTAATAATGTAATTTTTTATTTTATTTGAATTATTCACTATGTCTAATTAATAAAATAAAAATATTTTATGTCGCATATAGCGCGTGGGCTAACACTAGTTAATTGAAAGCCCAGTTTATTTTCAGTTTTCACATATATTTT
This sequence comes from Salvia hispanica, assembly GCF_029641045.1. NCBI lineage: Eukaryota > Viridiplantae > Streptophyta > Magnoliopsida > Lamiales > Lamiaceae > Salvia > Salvia hispanica. The sequence goes on from NC_142694.1 coordinate 15,957,466, forward strand.
GGGATTATAATATAAGTTCAGGTATTAAATCTAAGTGTTCAAAATAGAAGCAATTGAAGTTGAACGAAAACTTTTGTATAAATTTCAGCATTAATATTGATGATCTTTTACTTTTTCTATAAGCCGAATACGAGTATTATTTTTAACTTGGTATTGCTAACCAATAATTGGTATATTCCCTGTTTTTTTTCCTCTTATTTATAAAATCATTTTTATCCTAATTTAAGTGAACATAGTAATTACATTTGCTTTTGGTTATTAATTTTATTTTGATGAGTAAGGTTTAAATAGTGCTATAGTATATCTTAAAAGATTAATAGTTAGAATATATTTTTAACTTTTACTAATTTTATTAAAGTGGGTAAAGTAAGTGAAAAAGAGAAAAAAAATAGATGAAATAGTGTTAATAATTTGAAAGCAACTTTCCATTTTTGAATGCGGTTATTTTTGTGGATATCCTGAAATAGAAAACTCGGACTATTTTTTATGGTCGGAGAGAATAAAATTATTTAGATATTAGTTAATTATCTCGTTTGTTCCTACCCAACTATTATAAATTCCTAGATACATTCCAAATGACACTCATAATATTGTAGTTACATTATCAATTCCTAGATCAACCAGCATCCCAAATCACAATAATATTAGTAGTAATTATATATGGACGTTGAGTCATTGAGTGATACAATGACAGTAATTAAAATAAATAAATCGATAGCCATATTCTGCCAAGGGTCTGGCATTACATTATTTCACAATAAAGAAGACTCTCCTTGAGTAAAAATAAAAGGATGGATTTGAATATTGTATGTTAATTAATTAAAGTTAAACTAGCATTCCCAACAGTTTCCCTAAAACCTCCTTTATTTCTCCCTAATTCCTGTCAAATCAGCGCTACATCAGCACCATAATTTATCCCTAGTTTTTAGCCAACTTTTAGCCAACTGCTCCAATGGTTTCTCCCTTATTTCTCCCTAACTCAACATTTCATTTTACATCATCACTAATTTAATTGCTTTATTTTTTTATATAATAAAGCTAGCTAATTTAATTTATAAGACAAAACAAATAATAGTAATAAAGTTCGTTGTATTAAACACGGGTAAACAATACAACGACGAAAATTAATAAAAAAAAATAGTACAGGAATGGAAAAAAAAATTCAAAGTAAAAAAATTCAAGGGCGGTGGCCGGTGGGCGCGGTTTCTATTTGCCCACAATTCTTCGATCATATCGTGTTTGTAGTGCTTCGATCATATTCATTAAATATAGATGGGGAGAGAGAAAATAAATGAAGAGAGAAAAGGGATGAGGATGAGGAGAGAATGAAGAGAGAAAAGGGATGAGGGTGGGGAGAGAATGAAGAGAAGGTGTGTATTTATAGGGGGGAAATTAAAAAAAAATAAAAAATATATTTATTGCCGAATTATTGCCCACGGTGGTCGGCGATAATCCGGCGATTTTTCGCCGGTTGGCGATAAAACGGGAGGAAAAATCGCCGAATTATCGCCGACCTCTCCCATTGGTAGGCGATAACCCGACGATAGACAGCGAAAAAACGCCGACTTTTAGCCGGTACCATTGGGAGTGCTCATTCTCCCTTTTTTCTCAATGGTTATGATATATTAGTACTTAAATAGATTCCCTTCCATTTCATCAATACTTATCTATATTAATAATTTTCTCATAAAAAAGAAAGAAATAATATAGCATTAGTACAAGCATAAGTCCTATGATTAGTGACAAAGTTACACCAAATTAAAACAGCAAAATATACAATACTTAGCAAAAAACAATACTTATGATCAAGCAGAAAAAAGACCAGTAGTAGCAGCAAGAGTGATCTGTGATTTGGGCTCCAAAATCTTCACCACTCTCTCTCTCTCCAACCTCAATTTCTCTCTCATCCAAGAAGAGGAGCCGTTGAATTTGTCTATGAAAACTCCCACACAAGACAGCAGCTCAATTTCTTCACCTTTCTCTTTTGAATTCTTGACTCTCCTCTCATATTCTTCTGCAACTAACATAGCTATATCCGACATTTCAACAAGCAAAAGCAAACACTAGAAAGAAATTTGTTCCTTACAATTTGAGATATTTTGTTTTACAATGATGATGAAATTGTGGTTTTTATGTGTGGGTTTTTATAGTGTTTTTGAGATAAAGTTGTAGATAGATAGCACAACGTTTTTCATGCCTGTTGGTTTTCGACCATAGATATTTTAGAGTATTTATGAGTTTGCCCCTGATTTTTTTGGCCAACAGTATACATCCCACTAGCATAATCAATGTGCCTTTCGTAGCGTGCTGCACCGTCTTTGTCTTTCGATACTAACGACTTTTCCTTCCGGAATACAAGAGTTTCGTTTCCTTAATACCTTATAAATTTGAAGTACTCCTAATACAAAATCAAGAGTCTTAGTTTTTTCAGTCATTTATTTTAATTATTCATTTTCTATTTTTAGTTAATTTATTGAAATCATTTTTCATTAGTATTACTCTGTTTATTTTTATTAATTTAATATTAAAACGTATGTTATCGATTATCAAGATTATTGATACTGGACGGAGAAGTAAAATTGATAGTATAAATTTATTTGTGGTTCACATCATAAAATTGATGAGTTATGTCGACCTACTTGTATAGGAGCATATTGAACCTTATTTTTAGATGATAGTACTTATAATAAAAGATTTTTTTTTACTAAATTCATGTAGTTGGTGCTGTTATAAGTTGGGTTGTAGTATGAAATTGTGTGTTTTACATATACTTTACTTGAATTAATAACTTATACATAATCAACATAGCACAATCCCGTGTGAAGATTTTGAAAGCGAAATATTAACACATGATTATTATGTAAGGAAATGAAAGAAAGGTCAGTTTTTATCCCATCATAATTTGGAAAATGACAGTAAAAGTGGTGTAAATATTAAGGACAAATATGTCACCAGCTGAATTTATTTGTGGCAAAAGCAACAAAACGTGGTATCACTTTATCAGCTTATGGGCGCCCACAATTTATTTTTAAAGAATCTGGAGTACAAAACGTGGTAATTTTAGGATTTTTTTTTTTCAAGTACTCGCTCCGTCTCACAATAATTGTCATTCTTTGCTATTTCAATTCGTCCCATAATAATTGTCACACTTCACTTTTATCATAAATGGTAAGTAGATCTCACATTCCACTAACTCACTTCACTCATATTTTATTATAAAACCAACATTTCACTAACTTTTCTTTATATTTCTTAAAACTCGTACTCACTATAAGAGTGACAATTATTATGGAACGGGGTGAGTGACTTATTAAAAATGATATCATTAAATTTATTGGTCAAAGTGACTTTTTCATGATTAATTAATAGTAACTTAAATGCTATAGTTAAATACTTAAAGGCATTAGCATTAAAGTTCATTTTGATTTTGAACAACATTTTAGGATTTTAATCAGCTAGACGTAAACAATGTGTGAATTGGGATGATTCCAATCAAGATTAAACTGATATCGATGATGAATTTGGGCAAAATCTTAGGTGTTATAAAGTTCATCATCCAATCTTCAAAATCCTTTTAATGCACAACCATGAACTTGTACATCAGCAACACACTTTAAAGGCGAAGCTAATGTCTGAATTCGTGCGACAATGTCGTTTCTTCTCAAAATATACAACACTATTAATTAACGCTTAAACATATGCATTAATTTTTTGTATTATAATAAAATTGAAATTTTAAAATTTCCAATTTGGATTTCAGACCCCCCTAACTCTACAATTGAACTGTGACCGCCTTCGATGGCTTCGGCCACTAGCTTCGTCTCGGTCAATTGCATACATTCACCAACTGGAGGCATCAACTTGACCGTCTAAATTTGCTAATGATATAAGATTTCATGTCCATGCAACAATGATACTGTTGTTGGTACTATTGGAGTTGTCGTAGGCAACAATGGTATTGTCGATGTGTAGAAAAATATTCTTAGAAATTAAACAAATATTGTAATGAGACAACATCGTTTACTTTAGATTGTCATATGTTTTATCCATTCTAGCTTATCTTTTAGATTGTCATATGTTTTATCCATTCTAGGTTATCTTTATTTGACTGCGCTTAGCAGCAATGAAAATAAAAAACAAACAAACTTTGTGGATCATCTTTTGATTGTATTTAGTTACTTAGTATATTTTTAATAGAAGACGATGCTTAGTTGTTAAACAAAAAGGAGTAAAAGAATAAAATTTTGCCATTTCATAGTGACGCACAACTGTAATAAATAAAAGAAAAGTCTAGGACTTTCTTAGGATGACAATCTATTGATTGGATATCCAGGTGAAACATGTCTCTTAATTTTTTTGACTAAATAAGAAGTTATCCATCCCTATTAGGATTTAGGATTGAGCATCTGGATTTTAGATGAGATTTTTTGTCGATAGATCCAATCTAAAAATTCAAAGTTCTATTGAATTCGATCCAATCTGAAAAATTTGAAATCTAAATTATAAATTTCAATCTGCAAAATCTAAAATCGCAAAAATACTACTACTATAAAAATCCAATACAAAAAATCTAAAAACCAAAAAAAAAAAAAATCTTATATAGTACTAACAAATATTATAAAAGTTTTAAAGGATTTCAGATTTGGTGAATAAATATTATTGACTAGAGCAAAAACATAAATTGTAAGAAAAGATATATATGTCTGAGCCCGGGTTCGAACCGGGGACCTCTAGTGTGTGAGACTAGCGTGATAACCGACTACACCACCCAGACCGTGTTAGTATTCATCATAACAATATTAACTTTATTCCAATACTTCCTTCTAATGAGTTGTCTATAAATATCTAAGGTTTTGTCGAGCAGTTTCATTCGCGATAGCAGTAATGACGAGAACCAAGCAGTCTAAACGAAAACCCTCAAATCAGGAGCCGCCTGCAACTCCCAAAATCCACAAAAAAATCAAGAAGCAGAAGAAATCCAAGCCCCCTAAACCCGTGGTCCATGTTTCTGAATCTGGTTCTGATTCAGATTCAGTCCCACCTTCCGATCCCAGCACCGAAATCCAAACCCTACTAGAACCTTTCTCCAAGGAGCAGCTCATCTCTCTCGTAATCGAGCTTTCCTCTTCCGACGAACACATCTTCTCCCTCGTCAAAGCCGCCGCCGACCAGGACATCGGCCACCGCAAAATCTTCATCCACGGCCTCGGCTGGGACGCTACCCGCGAGTTAGTCGAGTCAATTTTTGGGGCTTACGGCGAAATTGAGGATCTCAATGTGGTTGCTGATAGGGAAACCGGAAAATGCAAGGGTTACGCTTTCCTCACCTACAAATCATTCGAATCCGTGAAAAAATTGTTGAAAAACCCTAGGGTTCAGGTGGGGAACCGTTTGACCTCGTGCCAGCTGGCGTCGGAGGGCCCACCGGGCCCTGCCGCCGCCGGGATTGTTTCGCAGAAGCAATTCTCCGCGTCGGATTACCCGCAGCGGAAGATTTATGTGAGTAACGTGCCGCTGAATGCGAGCCCGGAGAGGCTGTTGGCTTTTTTTGAGAAATTTGGGGAAATTGAGAGCGGGCCGAAGGGGATGGATCCGGAGACGGGGAGATTCAAAGGCTATGCGATTTTCGTGTTTAAGACGCTGGAGGGGGCTAAGAAGGTGTTGGAGGAGCCGGTTAAGTTTTTCGAAGGGGGTCAGCTGCATTGCAAGAAGGCGGCGGAGGGGAAGGGTCAGGTGGCTAGTGGCGCAGCGTCGATAACGACTGCTCTGCAGCCGGTGCAGCCGCAGATGCTGGCTGCGGTGGCGGCGGCTCAGCAGGTGCAGAATATGGCTTTGCTGGGGCAGCAGGCGGGGCTTGTGAATCCTTTGTATGGTGGTGGATTGATTGGTAATGCGAACCTGGGTGGGTATTATGGGATGCTAGGGGGTGGTCAGGGCTTGGGGTTAGGGGCCTATGGTGTTTCTGGTGGTGGAAATAGTGTTCCGGGATTAGGTTCCTATGGAGTTTCTAGTGGTGGCAATAGTGTGCCGGGATTAGGTGCCTATGGCGTTTCTAGTAGTGGCAATAGTGTGCCGGGATTAGGCGCATACGGTGTATCTGGTGGTAGCAATAGTGTTCCGGGATTAGGTGCCTATGGTGTGTCTGGTGGTGGCAATAGTGTTCTGGGATTAGGCGCTTATGGTGTATCTGGTGGTGGCAATAGTGTGACGAGTGGGGCGATGCTTCAGGGATTGCAATTTGCTTATCCAGGTTTGCAGAATGGACAATCTTCTTCTACCTTGCCTAAGACTCCGGGGGCTGGTGGAAGCAGTTACTCTCAAAAACAATGGTATGATTCTTCTTCTTTATTCATCTTATCAAGGTGGCATGTAAATGTTTATGTTATATCATGTGCATTTGGTCCATACTGCATACATCATGTTATACTTGATTCATATAATATCCTGCGTGCTTGAGTGATCATCCATGCTGTAAAATAATTTCTTTTAGCACTGTTTTGCTTTGATGTGATAACTTGTTTACTGTTTGGAAGGAAAACTAGTAAAATTTTGGACATGAGATATGAAGAACTCCTTAAACAGAATTGGTATCAATGTTTTTTTGCATATGAGTGGAATAGTTATGACTTTTATAGTAAATTTCTTGTTTCTTTCTATCACTTTAGATTTAAATCGTGCGTCTATCTATCAGAATGGTTCATACTTCTTTCCTAGGGAATAGCTGAAGCCTAATCAGAATGGTTCATACTTCTTTCCTAGGGAATAGCTGAAGCCTAAATCTTTAGGAAATTAACACACATTTAGTACAATATTTCACTTAGTTTGTTCAATCTACACTTGTATATTGTCGTGCTATGTTATTACTATGTTTTCTTTAACCTGCCTCGGTCTTTTCTTGCAGATGTATGATGGCGTAGATGGACAAACAGAAGTTGGTAAATTTCTATACCATTTTTTGGGTCAGGGTTTGACTCATTGAATATGGTATCAGTTTTGTGCTATAACTTTTAATTTTCTCCTATTATCATTTCTCTTTTTATTTTTACCATTTAATGAACCTTTTGGAGAACCTGGTGTGCTACAGTCCAGCATTTCTTCATACTGTATAATTTCTTATGGATTTGTTTACTAGTATATGTGTTCAACTTTAAGTTTGTTCTGTCACTATTGTTTCATTTCATATGTTTCTTTTAATTCTGGTAAGTATATGTGGATGTATATCCTTACATATTTTAGTTTTTTTTTTCTTTTTTCTTTTATCTTACATTTGTTTTCTTCTACATATTTTTGTGTTGCTCCGAGAAAGTTAGTTGCAGAATGTTTTTGGATCTCTATTCCCTTTCACCTTGTATTTTCAAGACCATTCTTTCTTCAATATAATTTTAGCCCTCTGATTAATGACCACAATTTAGTTTATGGGAGAATACATTGTTTTACTCGTTTTTTACTCAACCTTTCATCCAATTCATAATCTTTGAACTTCCAAATCACTTCTAAACATGTATACCTTTTATGAAACAATCCTAACTCTGGCTGCCCAAAGATGGAAAGTTTCAGGATTGTCTTTATTGAAATGTTGGTTTTTTTCCCTTCAGTTAGTAGCTCTTAAAGTGGTTTGTTATATTTTACAATGGTTACATAATTTTGTTTCCGTTTTCTATGCACTTTCTATATATATCTTGTCTATGGACCGAGAATTATTTGAAGTGTTGCTTTAATGACAGATAACTTCAGCTGTTAAAAACTCTTACTTTATTTATGCAACTGTATGTCCATAATCAGTGACAGTGAAGCTCCTGAGGCATTTTCATTGATTAAGTTTTACCTTTTCAATACCTTTGAACATATTTGAAGGATTATTTTACAATTGTTTCTTTACCTGGAATTTCTTATATGGATCTTGCCAGGGGACATTTATTTGACATCAAGTATTGTCTTCCTGGGAAAATACTTTTCTGTTACTAAAACTCCAAGATGTGGATTCAATGATAGACAAACATATCTGCAAACTTTCATTTGCAGTTTTTCATTCAATTTCTTAAGGCAATTTCACATTTACAGTTTCTACTGGATCTACTTTGAACAACATATCATGTTTTTGAGTGACCTTGCTCGATGATTATTTACCGTTGCCCTCTTTTGGGGCTTTCATTTCTTTTCTGTGTTAATGGCATATGTTTACAAATTAACTCTTGCTTCAAATCAGCTGAGCTACACTACAATACTCTGGGACGGATTACTTCTTTGTTTGCTTTGTCTTCGAGATATTTGTTACAGATAGTCTTAAGAGATCCACGAGCCATTCATTTCTTTGCTTTTAAAACAATTTCTTTTTGTGGGGAATTATATATCTTCTTTCTTTTGTATCTTCCATTTGCTTTCATATCATCTTCTTGGTCTGTAGTTCGAGGTATGTGATAACTACTGCTCGGGACTTGGATTTGGGCATTTTTCAGCTCATTTCTGTTTTGCATAATTTTCAATTTTTCACTCATCTCATAGAGGGCAAAAGGTTTAAAATCTTCTCATGGCAATTGGTACTGTATGATGAATTTCTGGTGATCGATTTAATGAATTGCCAGTCACCGTGTGAAGGCTGTGTGAGTCGGTTTACTGGACTTCTTCCTCATGTAAGGTTTGGTTTTTCCTTGATGAATTGAAGTATGCTGGCCTTTTAGTATTACAGTTGTAAGGTATATGTATCAAATTCAGGGTGAAAAGAGGCACAAGTCATGAGCATATATCACAGTTGAAGCAGGGTGATGACTGAAGTGTTTATGAATGTATAAACTTCATGAGCCACGCATACTTGTCGTCGTCGTCATCTTCTTCTTCTTCTTCTTCTTTGCCGACATCTTCTTCCTCGTCGTTATCTTCTCCCACTCCATTAGGGCTGTCGTTTTTGGTAGGACTCTTTCAATCATCATCGTCATCATTTTGGTTTACACCATCGTCATCTCCTCTTAACTGATGATGCCTCATCAATAGCTTCATGTATTCCTTCTCAAGAAGCGGATTGTGTAAGATTTTAAGTTATTACTGACAAACAAGGAGACACGTTAATTTCAAAGCTGATATAGTTCGAATTTTTGTTATGGCAGATAACATCTGAAAATGAAAAAAAATACTTGTGTTACTAATATTTGGAGACACAATCATCAATGAAGAAATGACGAAGAATCACCCATGTCTGTAAACCAAAGAATTCGCAAATTTTTGTGAAAAGCATGTGCAAATATTTTACAATTCCAAAAATTCTATATCGAAATCGAACTGGTTAAATAAATATCTCCTAGTCTTAGGTCAAATACAGCCTAGAAGTTTATACTAATTGTCTTATTTTTATTTTTCAGTGGCGGGAGATGATCAGTTCCTTATCATTATGGGTGATAAAGAAAGGTGGTTTGGAACTAAGCTCTAGGAAAATTCATCAAGGCAACCTTATAATCCTACATTTGTCTATATCTATATTAATTGCAGTTATTCTAGAATAACAGATATCCAATTTGCAGCTATGGAGAAAAAGTTGTGTTGCATTATTGCATATGCATTCCTCACCACCATAATCTTTCATGAACTACCTTGTTTAGCTAAAATAGCTATGAGCCTTTCTACTGATCAAACTGCTCTCCTTTCACTAAAACAACACATCACCTCTGATCCCTTTGCTATAGTTTCAAGAAACTGGACCAATTCGAGCTCTGTCTGCAGCTGGATTGGCGTCACTTGCAGCTCGCGCCACCACAGAGTTGCTGCCTTGAATCTCTCCCACATGAGCCTCTCTGGCACCATTCCACCACAGCTCGGACACCTCTCGTTCCTCGTCTCCCTCGACCTCACCTCCAATCTTTTCAGTGGAGCCATCCCTCAGGTGTTAGAAATCCTTGTCATCATCTAATGAGACTTATCAGAAACATTCCCTTGTTGTGTTATCTGTTTTCTCAGTTTTATCGAATCTTATAAGTGAATCCACTACTTTTAGTAGCCTAATATCCTGATTTAATCTATATATCTTTTGTCAGGAGCTGTCTCTCCTTCATCGCTTGAAGTTAATGATTCTCCGACTCAACAACTTCACCGGTTCCATCCCAAAATCCCTCTCCAACCTAACAAACCTGCAGGTTCTTGAGTTAAGTTTTAATTCTTTGAGTGGAGAACTTCCAAAAGAGTTGGGGAGGCTTCAAAATCTACAAGCTCTGTCGATTCAAGCAAATAATTTATTGGGTGAAATACCATCAAAGATATTCAACATGTCGAAGCTGGGAATATTGGCCTTGACAAGCAACGAACTGAGTGGAAGTCTTCCGACAGACATGTGTAGTAATCTTCCATTTCTTGCAGGGATTTATCTTTCTGAAAATGAACTGAGTGGTGGGATTCCGACAAATATATCCCAGTGTTCACGACTTGGGGTGTTGGATCTCTCTTCCAACTCTTTCAGTGGGCAGATACCTCTGGAAATCGGCTACTTAGCATCTCTTCAGGGTTTACACCTAAGTCGTAATCGTTTGAATGGTATGGAGTAGTGTTGATTGACATTTTAAGTGTATGGTTTGTCTGAACATTGAAGAGTCATAACTACTTGACATGACAGGTACACTACCTCATGAGATTGGCAATCTCCAAAACCTGGCTTATTTTGGTGTTGGATCAAATCAGATTTGGGGTTCATTTCCTTTAAATATTTTCATGAATATGTCTTCTTCACTGCAACACTTACATATATGGCGCAATAAATTCACCGGAAGCCTTTCAAGGGATGTCGGGAATCTTACAATGCTAACCACCTTCGACCTCTCCGAAAACTACTTCACAGGTAACAATACCAACTTACAGTTTTATTAAAGTTGGAGTCTATAAATAGCTAGAGTAAGTGTTGCCATCCTTGAAGTAGTTTATCCTATTATCGTTTTTCATTTATATCTATTATATTATTGCTCTTCATCTGCTTTGCAGGGATTATTCCTTCCGAATTAGGCCAACTTCACCAATTGAAAGACTTGCAATCATCCTTAAACAACTTGATTGGTTCTATTCCACCTGAGCTCTTTAACATTTCAACACTTGAAAATATTTCAATAGTTTTCAATGATCTGTCTGGAGTTCTTCCAACCAACTTATGCCATGCCTCTCCCAATCTTAAAGAACTTTATCTTGGCAGTAATTCCATCTCTGGACCAATACCCAACTCTATATCTAACTGCTCTCAACTCACACTGATCTCACTTTATGAAAACAAACTCAGTGGTCATATACCTACCGTCATCGGCAACTTGAGATTTCTTCAACAACTCCACCTCTTCAGCAACAATTTCACAGATGAACCCTCCTCTTCACCACTGAGCTTCATTACTTCATTATCAAACTGCAAGTCTTTAACTGGTCTATCTATTTCGGATAATCCTCTCTATGGCGTTATCCCACCTTCTATAGGGAATTTATCTCTTTCCCTCCAGTACTTTTATGCTTCGCACTGCCAATCCAGTGGCAGCATTCCGGCTGAAATAGGCAATTTGAGCAGCTTGGTGTTATTGAGTTTGTTCCTCAATAAATTATCTGGTAATATTCCCATCTCTATCAAACATCTGCATAAGCTTCAAGGCTTAAATCTTCAAGCTAACATGTTGCAAGGCCCCATTCCAGAGGCTATATGTGATTTATACAATCTCTATTCTATACTTCTTAGCCACAATAAATTTTCACATCCAATTCCTACATGTTTGGGAAATGTCTCTTCTTTAAGAGAGATTTTTCTCAACTCCAACATGTTGAATGCAACCATACCATCAAGCTTATGGGGATTAAAAGATGTGATTGCTCTAGTGATGTTCTCAAATTCGTTGAGTGGGGTTTTGCCTCAAGAGATAGGTAACTTAGGAGCAGCAGCCTATATAGACCTATCAATGAACAAGTTGTCAGGCTCTATTCCCATCACTATTGGAGAATTGCAAGAATTGGGAGTTCTGTCTTTGGCCAATAACAAACTGGAAGGTTCTATTCCAGTTTCAATTGGTCACATGATAAACTTGGCAGATCTTGACTTGTCACAAAACAATCTCTCCGGTTCGATTCCAAAGTCTTTGGAAGCACTGCGACACCTCGAGTATTTTAATGTCTCTTTCAATACCTTGAGTGGAGAAATTCCTAGTGGTGGTTCTTTCAGAAACTTCACTATGGATTCTTTTGAGGGCAATGCAGCATTGTGTGGACATCCGAGGTTCCATGTCCGAATTTGTCCTGCAGCTTCTACTACTCACAAATCAAAGTGGAAGAGGGTGAAACCAGCTACATTTATTGCTTTTGGAGTTGCGGCTTTCATTTCAATTGTTTCTTTGGCTCTGATAATATTTGTCAGATACAAAAGGAAAGATGAGACTAGTGAAGAAGTTGATGTGGGCATACCCATTATGTCGGAAAGAATCTCTTACTATGAACTGCTGCAAGCAACTGATCAGTTCAGTGAAAGGAACTTGCTTGGCACCGGGAGTTCTTGCTCCGTCTACAAAGGGATTCTTAACAGTGGGAAGGTTGTCGCTGTGAAGGTGTTCAATATGCAATTGGAAGGCATTTCAACCAAATTCAGCGTTGAATGTGAGATACTTGGTGGCATTCGACACAGGTGTCTGACCAGCGTCATAAGTTGTTGTTCCAACGACGAGTTCAAAGCCATAGTACTTGAATATATGCCTAATGGTAGCCTTGAGAAATGGTTACATTCCGACAATCATTGCTTGAACTTCACAGAAAGATTGAATATAATGATCGATGTTGCATCTGCTTTGGAGTATCTTCACCATGGCTATTCGACGCCTATCGTTCACAGCGACTTGAAGCCTAGTAACGTGCTTTTAGATGAAGACATGGTCGCCCACGTGAGCGACTTTGGGATAGCAAAGCTGCTAGGCAATGAAGACAGTATGGTGCTAACCGAAACTCTAGCAACATTAGGTTACATTGCTCCAGGTGAATGTGTACATAATTATATAATGACTATATTTTGTTTCCAAAGTTGCAATACTTGCTTGATGATTCATGGTGTTTTTGTTTGGTTTCAGAGTACGGTTTAGAAGGGCTCGTTTCGACAAGGTGTGACGTGTATAGCTACGGTGTTATGTTGATCGAAACTTTTACTAAAAAGAGGCCTAGTGATGATATGTTTGGAGGTGATTTGAGCTTCAAGAGATGGATAGAACTCTCACTTCCATTCACTCTTGATGAAGTGATAGATGTCAATTTATTGAAGGATTTTCAAGGAGAAATTTACAAGATTGTGCAATGTGTATCAGCCATATTTGAATTGGCTTTGAAATGCTGTGTAGAATCTGCTGGGGATAGAATCAACATGAGAGAAGCACACACAGAATTGCAGAAAATCAAACGTCGATTTTTATTGTGAGAGCAAAGTAATTTCATTAACTTTTTTCCATCAACTTTTCTTAACATTTTCTAAAACTCGTGCTGCCAAGAAATGAGACTCCTAATGGCGGACGAAGGGAGTATTTTATTTCTGTGTTTCCAGTTATGTAAATTTCTAATTCAAATTATATATGCTTTTAGTTCTTTTAGTGAAATTATTTGCAAATTTTAATTGTAATCGTATTAACTAAAAAGGAAAAATGTTAAGTGCTTAAGTTTCAATTTTTGATACCCATCCTATACATAGATCATTTATCATAGCTGACTTAGGTCAAATAGCTACTTTAATTTAGATGTGGTTTCTATTTGAAGCTAGGGGATGTTAGAGTGGAAACAAATAAAACCCATTAAAATCAGATATTTATTGATAAAATAAAATACAGGAAAATGAAAGATATTATATACAGAATTTCCAAACAAAGAAAGAGGGATAGAAGTGCAATAAATAGGACGTATCTAAAAAGGAAAAAACCTTTAGGGAATGTACACTCTTCGCCTTGTATAGTTGCATCCAAAATCATGGGAAGAATCTAAACTTGAGCATTTTCATGTGTATATGGCAATGAATCTCTTCAATTCTTCATCACACTTCTTTGGCCGCCCTTAGTGGGAAAACCACTTTAAAAATCCCCACAAAAGCTCGGGTACACGTGGCCCCACGATGCATGAGGTTTACCTGTACCATCTGGATCCGACCCAAATCCGACTTATGACCCATATTATAAGAGTTGCAATTGTTATGAGTCAAAGTAGCATTGTACAAAAGTACTATTGTTGTGAGTCTTATGACGGTATTATTATGATGAAAATATATTATTTTAAAACTGATTGTTTATCAAAATTATTAATTTTGATGAATAAAACTTGTTATTAAAATATACTCCGTAGTATAGGATTAGGATCGGATTGGATTTGATCTGGCCGGGTCTGACCGAGCCCAGGGTGCGCAACCGCGCAAAGGAGTCTATAAAACCATCTCCACTTTGACTTTTTTTTATTTGATTAAAATCACACACATGGGTCAATGCGATGCTACATCTAGCATATACTTTGTGTTATATGAAATCTCATTTGAATAGTATAAATTTGACAATTAATAAAGTGTAGAATATATTTATATGCAGAATAAATGATGTTGTATTTTACCTATATAATCTATGCATATTATTATTGATGAAATAAGTAATTTTACTGTATGTTGGCATTTTGGGTTGGACCAATTGACTAACTAATAGAGCCTATAACAAGGCCCGATGATATTTATTCAACCCATGATGATTATTATAAGTAAAAAATATAGGATTAATATAGTGTATGATTCGAATTATGGAGACTTCTTAAAAAATACAGGATATTTCAATTTTGACATGTGATCAAAAGTATCTAGTGTTGGAAAGCTAAATTAGCTTATCGAATTCTAGCATGAAATATTACTGATTTTTTTTTCCAAATCCTTGATTGTAATAAATGATTATTAAACGCACAAAATTAATCATATTTTGCCAAAAATATAATAAGTAAAATTAGAAAAAAGTAGCCTAGAATTTGAGGGGGGCCCAAGTGGCCCCTTCCCTCCATGATGAAATTCCATGAGCACCATGAGATTATTAAACAATTCCCATTATCTTATCAACTTATCTTATTCTACAGTAGACAAACCATTAAGTGTAATATTAAACTATATAAATAGGCTTTGATTATTTGAATTTCTTGAACGAATGTGCACAAGACTTAGGGGCAATTCAAAGTGTATTTTATTTTTGTATGCAGCCATTTATATGCATGCATGCATATGTGAGTTCTTACGTGAAACTCTATATAATTAACCTTTTAAGTTATTTATTCATTTGATTTAAAGATAGCATATATAAGTCCACCCCTACAAAATTATATCCTTGATCCGCCACTCTAAAATATACATGTTCAGTGGCGGACACATGATTATGATACTGGAGGTTCCAAATTACTACTTCGTTTTATCTTTTCATTTTCGTCCGTTTACAAAAAATTGTCTCATCTTTCCATTTCCGTCCGTCCAGCGAAATGAAGAGTCATCTCCAAATTATCGTCCACTTTTTTTTATCTTTATTTCTTCTACTTAATTAATATTTTTTTTGTTTTTCCTACTTTACAAACTTTATATATTTATTTTCATACATACCAGTTTCCCATTAAAAACTGTGTCGTCTATCAATCGGATTATTGGTGGACGGATGAAGTATTAACAATTGCTGCATATTTTTAGTGACAACGACATCAGAAATAGCCGACATGAACATTATGAAACTGCTGGGAAAATGGATAATGAGAAAGTAAATAAATTGACAATAAGCAATATTAAATTGGTAATTGCTATAATGGGTTTCCATGTGGCATTAATCACAAACGACCAATTTCCACCTAAGGCCAATATGTCAGTTTAAGTTTGCAATAACATGTTGCTCCAATTTCGTTACAAACACTCTATTTATAATAGATCGTTTTAATTGATTTAGGAAACATAGTGAGGTCATTGATTGATGTCCACTTAGCAAAACAGATACACTCATACACCTAATAACAACAATACTTCATGGGGTCAATCAAATAATATTCGTTATGAGAAAAAGATTTAGCATAGTAGTCTTGAAACCATCATTTTAAATCGAAACAAAATAGTGTGAAGAAACAGTGACAAACACTACTAATGTACATTCCAATTGGGGCAAATAGGCAATTAGATTTTGTGGATGTCATTCAATTCTAGTATCCAAAAAAGCAAATAAAAAAAGAATGTTGCAATTGCAAGTGCACAAAGAAGTTTCTATTCCTTAGTAATCCTCTTTTTACCTAGCTAGTGCACACGTGCGTACGTGCGAGGAGAAATAGAGACTTATATATAAAAGCAAAAGGGCAATTTGGTGGACATTTAAATATTATAAATAATTCTCTCTATCCATTATAGACTTAATCAGATTATTTATTGCTTTAACAAGATATCCCATTTCTTATTATATTAATCTTAAAGGAACCAAAAACAAGGTTGGTTTCAATTGATTAAACTTGCTTTAAAGGGATGAAAATGAAATACCATTATTTAACCAAAATGCATGGAGATGATCAAAATAAACTAATAGTACTTGCTTTAACCCTAGTAAATGTATTATATTTAATCAACAAAATAATATGCAAACTTAATTTTAAAAATCATTATATTTTCATGTTCCTCATTTCCTCTTTTGTTGCTTTGTTTATTAGATTTAGAGAAATGTTTATTAATTATTACATCAAGAAAAGTCTAGCTAGTGAATTGAACGTGTTAACTCATGTGCAGCTAATTAATAAAATGGTAGCCTTGATTATCAAATCTGTAAAACTGTCCTATGTTGACCTAGTCCAACCTAAACTATAATATGCAATTTAATACCGATCTGATTATTGATGAATAACGCAATAACAGAAAAAATAAAGAACTAAAAATAAAAGCATAGAAAATAAAAAAACAAAGAATAAATAAAATAAAATTAAAAGTGAGACACCTAAGTTGGATTTCAAGTGATGGTGAACAGTAAATTAACACCATCAACAGTGAAAACGAATTTTGTGACTCTTTTTATATTCCTCAAGCTTTCCACTTTTGACTTAGTACCTGTGATTTAATTATTTTCCATGCAAGGAATAAAAGCAGAAACATCATTGGAGTGCAGTAGTAGATTGACACCTATAGATATATACATGACTATATGAGGTTGATTTAAAATACCCAAATTTTGTGTCTTGCTTTCTATTGACTTTTTACCTAGCTACAAAGAAGCATTTGTTCCATGATATTGTTTGGCATGTGATATGTTCAAAAAGTTGCATATGCCCTAGCTCACTCTCTTTCCACCTTAATTTAATTATGTGAGTGAAAATTTACATTTGGATAAGGTCTACTTGGCTAGTTAGTCACAAATTATATTCACAATTATCCATAATGATGGATTAATGATCATAGAAAGCTCGACGTATAATACCTTGACTATTGTTATTTCTCAACCTATGTGGATAACATTGAGTATGCGTGGCTGATTATGCAATACTTTGACGTATTAGTAAGTGCGAGTTTTTCGCAAACCAATACCCAATAATGTTGGAAAGTGATAATTGGTTTATGACGAATACTAGTATTGTTGTCGCATAGGAGGAAATACATTAGATGATTCTTGATTGAATAGACTGGTGTAGTGAAGGGTGTATTAAACCATCTAAAACATAGTTAAATCAAAATTTCAGCACGATGAGGTAGTTAATCGAACTCTAGGAACATGTTATAGTTCGCCGAGTTTCAACATATCTGACTCGTGCTGAAAAAAATGCATCAATTATCTTGGAATGGATTGACTAATCGATCGATTGTGTGGAGAGATACATTTTCACCATTGATTGGCTAGAGTGAGTAAAGTTGGAACACAAACAATTTAAATTGTGAGATAATGAATCTAATATCACAATGATTTGATCTAAGTCAATATGGAAACAAACAAAATGTCTGCAATTTGCAGTATTAAATAAAGAGAAATAAAGGCAAAGACGTGGTGGCAACTAACTATGAGTTTACTTATGTCTCTAAAAGATTTGAAGAGTCATTAGGGCAAAAGTTGGGGTTAGGCTAGGAATAAAAGATGTTGCCAAACTTCAAAGAAAGGTCACCCATACTTAATTTTAATCTAATTTTCTTGTTTAAAATTGATTAATGCAAAGACTCTGACCTAACAGCTTTCTGGCTTATGTGCTAATACAATATGTTCAATTTTTGAAATATCAATGTTTTGGATAGAATCATACACGAGCCTTTTTAAAGATCAAATCTTCTATTGAACATCCATAAACTCCTTTATGAAAATATTATGCTTAAACCAGCTCAAAAAGAATTGAATTATGGTTAATGAATTGCAAGTTGATTGAATTGTTGATTAGTCGATTTTGATTTATAATTTTTTTTTTTGGGAATAGTGAATCAATTAGTATGTTAATTATTAATTGAACAGCTAAATTAGGCTTTTTTGGAGTAAGAAGGAGCGTGACGACACGCACCGGCAACAATTTGCTTCCGTCACTTCACTTCCCGCGAAAAAGGATACCAATCATTTAAAAATCAAGAATTGTTAGTACACTCTTTGCATGCGATGTCAGTATATAATTTAAATTTTATGTAATATTTTATTCATGATTTATAATATTTGATATGATATGAAAATTCCAAATAAAATACTCCATCCGCCTCACATTTGGAGTCACTTATATGGCTCGAGTTTTAAGAAAGAGTGGAAGTGTGTAATAAATGAAGTGAGATGGTGGAGTGTGTAATAAATGAAGTGAGTTTGTTGAAGGTGGATCCCTTTTTGACTTTTTGATTTTTTATTTTTGTTTTGATTTATTTTAATGTAAATAATGACATTTTGATGTAATTTTGATGAACAATGGGGTAAAATTGTATGACCAAATATGAAAAATTCTAAATGTGACTCTTAATCTGGGACAGACTTTTATGGCAAAAAGTGACTCTTAAACTGGGACGGAGGGAGTACATGAAATTAATAGATTTATGTAAAAATATTATTGAGTTCGTGTCCTTATCAGGTTGATCCGATAATTTCAGGGTTTAGGGTCTGTGTCCATCCACATAGTACTATATATTGTTAACAAGTTCGTGTTATTTGCGGATCGTGTTCGAATTTGAAATTAGTATGTCTAGTTCGTGTCAGGTTGAGAATTTCTTTGACAAATCGATTACACTTTAAGACTTTGAGTTGAAATGGAATAAAATAAAAATAGCACTGCAACTTATGAGACAACTGAAATACTATTTATTAGTCTATTTTGACAAAGCAAAGCAACCCATTTTTTTTCTACTATAATCGAATAATTCATCTAATCTAAATACCTCAAGATACCCTAATTGAGCTTGAGCCAAATAGGGGTTCAATACCTTCAATTTTTAATTTTATCAAATATCAACACAACATAGACCTTACCTTCAAATAAATCCAAATTTCTACAAAAATCCCGGAAATTTTCATTTATTTAATATTTGTAGATTAAATTGTCGTTGGTGGTGTTGGGTGGGTGGGGGGGTTGGGGGGGTAAGGGAGGTGGATGATGAGGTCAAGAGGGGCGAATGAACATATGTAGTGAGGGTGACCTGGTGCGCATATTCACAGTGTAACCATTACACATTACAATACTTCTATACTACAATACAAATACACATACTTTTGTTACTTTCTTAGTGGAAATCTAACCAATTAAATTTCCATTCCCTTACTCTCTCCTCAATCCTCATCTATTTTACTGTACATCACGATAAACACACACACACACACACTAACTGCAAATTACTTCTACTAGTAGTATAATATTCCTTCACACTAATAGAATAGTTGATTTCCTATTTAAATATAATTATAATTTGAAAACCAATAGCTATTGCGTTCACAATCATATTCATATTCTCTTTCTGCTGCCCCTCCTTCTTCAGCATGTAATAAAAATGGAGTCTTGATTCTTGAATAAGCTTAATTTAGTCTCACTTGCTTGAAGAGAGAGAGAGGGCTGCTGCTTCTTGTTGAGCTTAAGCTTATTCTAATTGTGGGCTCTTTCTCCTCTCCAATAAAAGGTCAGTCTTTGTTTAATCATAATTTTTTTTGCATCTTCAAGAATTTAAAATTTGATAAATGGGGTGGGAGGAATATAGCCTGGAACCTCATGTTGTCTTCCAATACCAGATTCTTGATATTTGTTCTCTTTTTTTCTCAAGTTTCCATTTCAAAGATCCTTTTTTTCTTGATTTATTTGACTTTTTTCTCTCATGATAGAGAGGATTTCAAGCTATGGTTTTTAACCAAGATCAAGAATTTCTCTTTTGTTGACAAAATTTAGCTCTTGTTGACCTTCACACAGACAATAATACAAGTATGTTTTGGTGTTTGTTAGCTTCTCTATTGAGCTTTGTAATTGCAAGATTCAATTTTTATCACTGCTTTGATGTTTGATTTGATCATCAATTTGAGATGCTGAGTTAAACTTGCATAAGTTTGTTTTCAATTATTGATTTCCACAAAAGGTGTGAGGATCAGATGCTGTTTGTGATTTTGTGAATGAGATTCTTGAGATCATTAATTGATTTAAAATAGATTAGATATGTGGAATCTGAATTCAATATCTACCTTGTGCATTATGATAAAGTAGTTTCCACTCAAGTTCTTGATTTTGGAGTTTCTGCCTTGTCTTATAATGCAATGAATGTGATTGCTTGATTACATGTTTTGTGCTATCCAATTCTGTTCAACTTTGATGGCTTCTTCCTTCTTGTGTGACTAATGACATGTGATATTCGACTTGAGTGGCTGATTCCGTTCCGTTTCTTGGCTTCGTTAAACAGCCAACGATGATGAATTCTACGTCCACGCAATTCGTTCCATCAAGACGGATGGGGATATACGAGCCAATCCATCAAATGAGTATGTGGGGAGATTTTAAAGGTACAAACTGTCTCGATGCATCCCCACCGATGATTCTGGAGGTCGACCCCAAACTAGACAATCAGGTACGATTGACAAAAACAGTAGCTCGTGTCTGTAAACTTGTTGGCTAACTTGTTTTGTTTCCGTATGCGTCTAGTCAGAGGATACTTCACATGGAACCGTTGGACATTCGAATAAATACGACCAAGAAGCAAGTAAACCACCGGATAAGGTACATATCCGCTGCACTCGTTCGTTTGGTTAAAGTGTATAGTCTACATTTCCCTGATAAATGGCACTTTTCTTATGCATATCTCATTCCAAAATCTCGATATCTGCATTTCCCGATTCTCATTTCATTAAATGTTCTTAATAGTGGTGATAAACTGGAGTTAACGTTGTAGGTATTGAGGCGTCTAGCACAGAACCGTGAGGCTGCTCGTAAAAGTCGTCTAAGGAAAAAGGTACGATGCTCGTTGATGAAAAGGAGCTTACCTCTTGATTTTGGAGCTAACTTGCAATTTGGTTGCAGGCCTATGTTCAGCAGTTAGAAAGCAGTAAACTAAGACTAATTCAGTTAGAGCAAGAGCTTGGCCGAGCCCGGCAACAGGTAAACAGGCGTAATTACTTTACCGTGTATTTACTTTTGACGACGCGTTAATAGAAGGTGCTTACTGCTGCAGGGGATGTACACTGGAAGTGCTTTAGACGCTAGTCCGCTATCTTATGCTGGCAGTATGAATCCAGGTTCGTTTAGTCGCATGCGATTCATCCATCCTTTAAATGTATAAACATTAGTATAGAAGACAAAAATCGATTCTATGTTATCTGTATTCTGGAAAATCGATCTATTAAACGTATCCAAGTTCTTATTCTCTGTGACGTATAAATTATCGTTCGTTTGATTGCAAAAAGGGGATTGATACAAATATTAGTCTGTTATAGCTTCATTGCTTTGCAGGCATTGCTACGTTCGAACTCGAGTATGGACACTGGGTGGAAGAGCAAGATAGGCAGCTAGCTGATCTGAGGAATGCTTTGAATTCGCCAGAAATGGGAGATGTGGAGCTGCGAATATTCGTTGACGGAGGACTTAGGCACTATTTCGATCTTTTCAAAATGAAAGCCACAGCTGCGAAGATCGATGTTTTCTATCTCATGTCTGGCATGTGGAAAACCTCGGGCGAGCGCTTTTTCTTCTGGATTGGCGGATTTCGGCCTTCTGAGCTTCTAAAGGTAATCCTTCTTTCTTTTCCGGGACGAACATTTTAAAAAGTCGAGTGGTCATTAATCGTTGATGGTTCTAAATCGAAGAATTCATATGGTTTGTTGCTCAGGTTCTGTTACCACATTTGGAGCCGTTAACCGAGCAACAACGTCTGGATCTTGGAAATCTCGCGCAATCGTGTCAGCAAGCAGAAGACGCGTTATCACAGGGGATGGACCGGCTCCACCAAATTCTCGGGGCAGCAATAGCCAAACAGCTCGGTGAAGGGAATTACCTCCCGCAGGTCGGTGCTGCCATCGAGAAGTTGGATGATCTGGTCAGGTTCGTCGGCCAGGTAACGTGCATGACACCTTTTTCGATTCTGGAATGCCTTAGCCTCGACGACGAAAAAATTCGTATTGAAAATTTGATGATGGAAAACAGGCAGACCATCTGAGGCAGGAAACTCTGCAGCAGATTTCGCGGATCCTGACCACCCGGCAGGCAGCTCGGGGGCTTCTTGCGTTGGGCGAGTACTTTCAACGTCTCCGGGCGTTGAGCTCGCTTTGGTCGTCGCGGCCTCGTGAGTCGTCGTAGTTTGCCGGAGCTGTCATCACCTATGTGGTGGTGTGTATATTTAGCTAGCGTAATGTTTGTGTGCACATTTTTGGTATGCTTCCTGTGATAGAAGATTTGTAAATATAATTAGATGATTTATCAGGAGGAAGTGTGTGTCACATTAATTTTTTTTGCTTATGAGTATAATTTTTGTTTTGTTTAAAGGTATATTTATGTCTGGAATTCAGTATGTAAATTTAGAGTGTAAAATAAAGCAACTTCATTTTACATTTTCTTTTTATGTCTTGATTCAGTATGTGGATTTCTTTTGTGGGAGATTTTCCAATGAAAATAGAAATATGACATCTAAATAAGGGTGAACTTTTCAACAAAGTTGTTTTTTTAACATAAACTTTAAACTTGATGTATAATATCACAAACTAAGATAGTGAATTGAATTTTTTCCAGCGGCAATAGAATATGGCCATATCTCATTCGCCATCGCATCAGATACTGTTACCGCTGAAAAAAATGATAGTGGCATGATTACAAAGTATCTAAAGCCAAATATGTTTATCCATTTCATTTTAATGTAGCCAAATTCTATCGCTGGTTGGAAAATTCAACAACTATTTAAGTTCGTTATATTACATGCCAAGTTTAAAAGTTCGTCAAAAATAAATTGTTGAAATGTTTCATGATATTAGGCTCCAATAACCTTTAAATAAAAGTGTGAACCACCAAAACTAGTTCTGTTTTGGCCTTTTTATTTCCTTCGTTTACTTTGTCTTTAGAGAAAATTGAGCATAACAATTACTACTACAAGAGAAAGCTGCAAACTTATAAGAAGAAAATTCAAACAACTTGAACAATCTCTTCAACAAAGAACAAACAGTTGAAAGATGAAACATAAGCCAAACAAGTTTATTTTTTCACAAAAGTGAGATTAGATTGAACACAATCCAGTTTCAGAGCTTGGACATGGCATAGTCCAGTCCATCCACCAAGAAATCTGCATCAATTCCATCATCTCAAAACTCCATCACAAATCCAACAGAAATAGAGAGGGAGGGAGAGAGAGAGAGAGACTAACCAGCATCATCTTTGCCAAAACACATTGGTGGCTTTATCCTGAAAACATTCCCATGAAGCCCGCCTTTCCCGACCAAGATCCCGAGCTCTACAGCCACCAAAAAACTCGTTTCATTAGCATAACTCATCGCGTCCTATCTATCAACAAGTTAGTGCAAACCAACCTCTAAGGCTTTCAAATAGAACAGCAGTTTCTGCCTTGGCGGGTGTCTTCTTCTCCCGGTCAGACACGAGTTCTATCCCCACCATTAAGCCGCTTCCCCTCACGTCCCCGATTACTACAGAATGGCAAATAAGCATCAGCACATGAGAAAATCTTACGACAGAGTGGTGAAGGGAACCTACTATCGTGCTTTTGTTGCAGTTCTCTGAGGCGCCCGAGCATGTGAGAGCCAACCTCCGCACAGTGCCGCTGGCGTTTCTCCTTTTCAAGAACTTGCAGCACTGCTAGTCCACCAGCCGAGCAGACTGGGTTGCCCCCGAATGTGTTGAACTGTATTTTCTGAGACAGTACGCTTGCGATTTCGGGAGTTGTTACCACTGCTCCGAGTGGAAGACCGTTACCTATGCCCTGCGTTTTTGAAATGACAATAGTTAGTCGAATAGAAAAGAGGTAGAGATAAGATCTTCCGATTTACAGACCTTGGCCATAGTGACTATATCAGGAACGACTCCCTGCGTCTCAAACCCCCAATAGTGGCTTCCTGTCCGGCCAAAGCCAGTTTGCACCTCATCAGCAATACAGACACCACCAGCTTTACGGATAATGTCATAGACCGATTTTAAGTATCCAGGGGCTAACTCGACTGCTCCACCAACACCCTGTTATCAGGAACGAACTATAGTTAGAACCGAGGCTGTAAAGAAGGGTTGATGCTTGGTATTATCGGATGTAACCAACCTGAATCGTCTCTGCAATAAACCCAGCGACTTTTCCTGATGTTCCGTGATCGATGTGGTCTTGTACCTCGTCAGCATAGCGCTTGCCATCAGAGCCAAACACTCCACGATATGGGTTTGGGTTCATAACATGATGAATCTCACCCTATCAAGTTTGTGAAAACAATGAATTCAATAAATCGAGATAGACAGCTAATGCAATACATTGTGGACATGACACTGAAGCGAAGAAAGATGCATATATGAGCAATCTGGTTTCTGAAGGTGCATAACTACTCAAGTTATTAAATACAGATTGGCTTTTATGAAGGAAGCATAATCAATAAAGTCCGATTACACTACAAAACAATGGTCAAATGCATCCACATATAGTAGCATATTTGCTCTAAGGTCCCAATTTGTCATAAAAACACAGAGAACTATTTCGTTGAAAAAGGACATAGTTAACCTGGGATTAACAACAAACCTGAGGAATAGGATACTTCCACGTGTTGAGAGCCGTCAACCCTATCGTATTAGAACTTCCACCATGGTATGCATTCCTCAATGCAATCATGCCAAGGTTTCCACTGTACAGTCGAGCCATCAGCATAGCAAGCTCGTTGGCTTCAGTCCCTGAATTTACAAAATACACAACCTGCATCCCAAGAAGAATTTTATCGAAAGTACATGTCAATGGCACAAGTGAGCATGCCAATGATACCACGAAGATTTTAGACATTATCCATAAGACATAATATAGCAAAACATCAACAATGGTTGAATTGAGGAATAAAGCTATTCACATTCCATAAATCACATATGTTTCAGACGACTAAACTAGTAAACTACAAAACATGTCTTATACATTGATTTAGGCACCTTTACACAAAATCCGGATGATTGGGATTACCTTCAGATTTCCGGGCATTTTAGATGCTAGCGCCTCTGCAAAATCACCAATGGCGTGATGTAGGTATATCGTGGTGGCGTGCTGAAGAAGCCTGCTTTGCTCGACAATCGCATTGAGGATGTCCGGATGGCAATGGCCACAAGACACTGTCACAATGCCTGCAAACGCATCGAGATAGCGCCTTCCATTTTCATCAAACAAGTACTGCATCTTCCCTTCAACTATATTCAACTGTCCCAATCCAAAGATACAACAACAGCACCCATCACCACCAATACCACTAGAGCCAATCTCACACACACAATCTCACAAAGATCACAATTTGACCCAAAAAAACACAATCTTTACTTCAAACTACATTCCCTACTGAAAAGCAAATGAACTGAAATTCATTACAACATCCAAAAATCCCAAATCCATCCAATCCCTACTACTACTACAATCAATTCACAACATCCTAAAATCAATCAATCAATCAATTGATGGAAACATATATGCAACTCAAAATCCTAATTCAAGAAAGAAGGGCTTACAGGCTTCTGGTAGTAGTGGAAAAGGGAGGGGCCCAAGAATCGCTTTCGCTTCTCGAAGACCTCATCAGCTCGGGGGCCGTCGTAGGGCTTGGGATCGTAGTCAAAAGGCGGCAGAGAGGGAGGAGCGGCGGCGCGTTGAAGTCCGACATTAGAGGTGGAAAGGCAGCGCCTTGCCCCAATTAAAAGCTTCCTTTCAATCCCCATGGATGATGATTTTCATAGTTTAGGAGTGAAGAGTGTGATTTATATAGGAATTGGGGATTTGTTGAGGTGGAGCTTGATCAGATTCCACCAACCCCATCCAAAAAAAGATTCCTTTAACACTCCCATCTACTCAGATCAACATTTTTCTATTCATGGTTCATGAATTTCAGATATTAGTTTCCATCTATTTTGTCTAATCTTTAATTAAAGTATAATATCATGATTCATGAAATGCATAAAAAAATCAGTTTTTAATGTGATCACAATCATCACATGTTTTTGTTAGCATCAAATTCAATAATTGTCACATGTAATGATGCTTTTCGAATTAATTAATCATAAACTTAAAGAATGAATATCCATGAATCATGACCACATTGACCTGTCTTCATAACCTTAGTGATTCAATTTCAAAACTAAGTCAATAACATTGCATAAATGATTATATAAAAGAGTAATAAGATCACGATTAATTAAAATGGTACTCCATAATTATTTAAATAGTAATTTTAGTGAGTTCCATAGCTAGATAAACAAGACATGTACAGAAAGTGGAGTATAATTTTTTTATTGTAAACAACAAAAAGAGAGACATAATATTGTATAGTACATAAAATCTTTTGATTCATTATATGGTTCATAACCTTTGAGAATGATTTTGTGGTCCTAAATTTAAATGTCATTCAACACGAGAATTGCATTTAGTTTTTTTAACCGATCAATCACATATCATGAGTTTTAAGTTCATGTTGTGACGGTTTAGAGATTCAATAAGATTCACAAAATTAGCTTAGTTTTATGTGGTTTGGTCCTAAATTTGAATGTTATTCAACACGAGAATTTCATTTAGTTTTCTTAACCGATCAATCACATATCATGAGTTTAAAGTTCATGTTGTGACGGTTTAGAGATTCAATAAGATTCACAAAATTAGCTTAGTTTTATGTGGTTGTCAATGATTATTCATTTACAATTGAATTGTGAAATTATTTTGACTTATTTTAGTTAGAAGTAACTGTCATTTTATTATATAATTATTCATCTAAGATTAAGGTATGAGATTCAATTTGGTGTGAATCATCATCTTCCATAACATATGTTCACACCAGGTTACAACTTATATGCTCTTTCTCCCTCTCTCTCTTCTACCCGTCAAAATAGTTACCATATATAGTTTTGTTTCACTTATTGATCTTTACTCTTATTCATATTATTATTTGTGCATTTTCGATTTTCCTTATTCAGGGAGATTCGTATTTACCTAAGTAACTTCATTTATACTCCCAGCCTCCCACTATAAGTGAAGAGTTTTTTAGCACGGGATTTAAGAAAATTATATTTATTGAGTTAAGTGAAAAGAATAAAGTATGAGAGAAGAAAAAATATGAGATATAAAGAGAAAAAAGTACTAAGAAAGAGATAATTAAATAGGAAATAGTGAATAAAGTAAAGAGATAAAGATAGTGGTTTTTGCAAAAAAAAATAAAAAATCAATCACTTATGCAATAATCCAAAATGAAAAGTTGGTCACTTGGGACAAAGGAAGTATGTACGACTATGTACAGAGAACTAGTAAAATAGATTGTACAGAGAACTAATAAATTGTAAACAAAGATTTTGTGGAATAGTTTATGTTTTAATTTTAAACCAAATCAAGAAAATAAATTTGGTATAGAATATAAAACATGAAATATAAATTTTTACGTGAAAACTTAAATAAAAGAAAACCATGGAGACCGAAGTCACGAAAAAATCTTCCACTGTGTAGGGCAAACACAAATTTCACAAATTTCTATTGTCAATTTCATTCCATTGCATTTATTGCAATAGTACTTCATTAATCTTTATAGTCAAAGACGGTGTCTTGAAATAGGAGAGTCTAAAGATTTAATATTAATATGTTAATGAAATATAAGTTTCATTATATATACAGAGTATTTATTTTATAATAAAACATAAGTAGAATATGGAATATGAGACTTATTTACTATTCATGATTAAAGTGAAATAAAATTTTTAATAAAGGACAGATGAAAATGATAAAATACGATACTTAATCGGGGACAGATGGAGTAGTAGCTTGCTTTTAGTTAATTTTGTATAAACATATTATACGATGAATAATTGAAGCATATCCCTAATCGTTTTTTCTTCTCCATTCATATATCAATAATCCATAGAGTACTATTCCAAGTCAAATTTGGAATCCTCTAATCAGAATTATCGATGATTTTAAGGTTGATAGGAACCATTAGGTGATTTAATTTGAAAATTTTAATAATTGTATTCTATCCCCGAACATTCATTGGAAGAAAATAATTGAAGCATATCCGTAATCGTTTTTTCTTCTCCATTCATACATAAAGAAATGGATAAATCATCCATAGATTACTATTCCAAGTCAAATTAAGAATTCTCTAATCAGAATTTTCGATGATTTTAAGGTTGAAAAGGAACCATTAGGTGATTTATTTGAAAATTTAATAATTGTATTCTATCCCCGAACAATCTTCGAGTCCAATGTTACTATTTTAACTTTAATTTTTGGATTAAAAAAACCTTAATGCCTAATATTTTCAACCTTTCCATTTGCAGACAAAATTAGTAAAATAGGGATAGATAAAGATAAAAAATAATTAAAAAATTAGTTCGAAAAAGCTCGACATAATAATTACAATAAAAAATTTGTATACTTCTTTCGTCCGCAAAATATTATCCAAGTTTGACTAGACACGGATTCTAAGAAATATGAAAAAAATAAGTTCAAAAAGTTAGTGGAATGCAAGTCCCACATTTATATATTACTCCCTCTGTCCCAAGTTACTTGGAGTCGTATTACATTTTAGGTTGTTCCAAGTTACTTGAATCATTTCTTTTTATGGCTAAAAACAAAATATCTAATCACACCTACTTTATTCTTTCTTTTACTTTAGTCTCTCTACTTTATTATACTTTATTCAACTCACTCAACACAACTTTCTTAAATCTCGTGCCGAAAAGAAACGATTTAAGTAACGTGGGACGGAGGAAGTAGTTTTATAATAAGATGTGAATGTAATGAGTTAGTGGACAATAAAGTCCATTTACCAAAAAATGAAAAAATAAATAAATTGGACAACATTTCACGGACGAATCAAAGTGGAAAAACTAGACAACATTTCACGGACGGAGGGAGTAATAATTACTCACTCCGTCCCAAACTACTAAAACCGTATTCCATTTCAGGACATCCCAAACTACTTGCACTATTTCTTTTTTTTGCAAAAACTCTACTCCCCCATCCCAAAAGAATATGCACTTTGGGTTCAGTACGAGTTTTAATGCAAAATTGGTAAAGAAAGAGAGAGGTAGAGAGAAAAAGTAATTAATATATTGTTAGTGGAAAATAGGTCTCATCTTATTAGAGAGAAGAGTTTCTAAAATTAGAAAGTGAATATTCTTATAGGACAAACTAAAAAGGAAAGAGTGCATTTCTAATGGTACGGAGTGGAAGGAGTATTATCTTATCTATTTTTCTTTCCCTCTCCTACTTTATTTTATTTTATAGTTTACTCCGTAACCTTTAAATATCAATTTTTAAATTACACGGTCAAAACAATCATCTCAAATAAGTTGAGACGATCAAAACAATCATCCCATTAAAGATGACTCACTTTCCATTTTGGTGTTTGTTCAAACCAAGTTGACCCATTACTAAAAATGGAAACATCTTTCTCTCTACTTTATTTTTCTCTCTTACTTTACGAAGAAGTAGATAGACATAAAAAGATGGTAAGCAAGCCCATATTAAATCCATTGAAACTAGTTTATTGTATCAACCCTCAATCACACAATAACTTTAGCAAAAACAATGGAACTTACTTGGTTTTGGCTTATGGCCGTGGCCATTTTAGCTGGTTCTTTGGCTTCGTTGGCAACTAGGACAAAGAAGAAGCTGCCTCCAGGTCCAAAAGGGATCCCTATTCTGGGACATCTACACATGCTGGGGAAGAATCCTCACCATGACCTGCACAGGATTGCCAAAGATCACGGCCCGATTATGTACATGCGATTTGGGTTCGTTCCAAACATCATCGTTTCATCTCCTGAGGCAGCTGAGCTTTTCCTCAAAACACACGATCTTGTTTTTGCCAGCAGACCACCTCATCAGGCTTCTAAGTATCTCTCATGGGATCAGAGGAATCTGGCATTTGGGGCTTACGGATCGTATTGGCGGAACATGCGCAAGCTATGCACCTTAGAGCTGCTCAGCAACCTCAAGATCAATTCTTTCCGGCCTATGAGAAGGGAAGAGCTCGGTCTTTTTGTTGAATCCCTCACGGAAGCTTCCAGACTACACGCTGCTGTCGATCTTAGTGCCAAGGTCTCGTCCCTAGCGGCAGGGATGAGCTGCAGATTGGTGTTTGGCAAGAAATACGCTGAGAAAGACATAGATGAGAGAGGCTTCAAAGGTGTGCTCCAAGAAGTGATAACACTATTAGGAGCTCCCAACTTGGGTGATTACCTTCCTTTCCTTGGAGTCTTGGATCTTCAAGGGCTGACAAGGAAGATGAAGGCACTCCGAAAAGTTTTTGATGTTTTCTTTGAGAAGGTTATAGAAGACCATGTTCGAACAGGGGATTGTCCTGAGCAGGCCAAAGACATTGTTGATACCATGATGTCCATTCTGCAAAGTGGAGAATGTGAGTTTCAGTTCGACCGACGTAATATCAAGGCTATTATGCTGGTAAGCACATGGTCCAATAAATAATTCTACTTCTTGTTTAGAAATGTAATGAGTAAAGGAAGAGTTACATGTGCAGGACTTGCTCATAGGTTCAATGGACACAGCATCAGCATCAGTTGAGTGGATACTCTCCGAACTGTTGAGAAATCCAACAGTTATGAAGAAAGTACAGAAAGAGTTGGAACAAGTGGTGGGATTGAAGAGGATGGTTGAGGAGTCTGATCTCGACCAGCTCGAGTATCTCGACATGGTTGTAAAGGAAGCCTTCAGGCTGCATCCAGTTGGTCCACTGTTGATTCCTCACTATTCCAGGGAAGACAGCAAGGTTAATGGCTATGACATACCGAAAGGATCAAGAATACTCATCAACACATACGCGATTGGGCGCGATCCAAATGTATGGACTGATCCAGAGATGTTCTTTCCAGAAAGGTTCATTGGCAGTGACATTGATGTTAAGGGACAGCATTTCCAGCTCCTCCCATTTGGCGCTGGGAGGAGAGGTTGCCCCGGAATGCAACTGGGGCTCATCCAAGTTCGACTGATCGTGTCACAGTTAGTCTACTGCTTCGATTGGCAGCTCCCAAATGATATGTCGCCAGAGGAACTGGACATGAATGCGGAATTCGGCCTCGTTGTTTCAAGGGCCAATCATCTCATGGCAATCCCGACGTTTCGGTTGCAGAACTAGCATGTGAAGCAAACTTGTAAAAATTTGCTTCCTGAAAACAATCTATATAGGAGCAAAGTAAGACAAGCTAAATAAGTACTCAAAGCCAGGCTATAAGATATCAATATTATATCAAGTCATGTTTGATTATTGCATAGTTGTTCAGCTGAAATATGAAATCATGCATTTTTCTTTAACTATGTTCAGTACAAGCACAATTTAGAGTAGGATTATAACAGAAGAATCAAGTATAAGTGATTCACAATTTATCAAACACGTCGCGGGCAATCTTAAATATGCACAGTACACAGACACAACTCCAAACAATCCCCCACACAGAAAACCGCTCCACATTTATCTATAATCTTGAATCAAGAACGCAAACAAGGATTGCTGAGGCAAACAAACGACAATTAACCTTTAACAACGGAGATAGAGGAAACGCCTAAATATATCTCTCGCTTCAATTTTGAATCAAACGAACTCAGGATATAGAATTAAACAAGTGAATAGAATATGAGATGTAATTATAAGTTTATATAATTATATAATGTGACATTTATATTGTTTTGCTAATTTTCCACTATCCCCAAAATATAAGCTAATTTAGCTCGGTGAAGTGTTAATTAAATATTTGAACAATTGATCATAAACTTCACAACTTTAAACTTTTATACAGTATGATTTTAGTTTTTCCACTAATTTAAAACTTGATTGTAAGTATTACTCGTATATAAGTACTGTTATTGTTGGCATAATTACTTTAAGATTTCAGACACAGCCAGCCATATTATTAAGAAACATTAATGTTTTATCTACATAATTTTCAATTTCCGAAGCTAGTTCAGTTACGTAAGTGCAAAAACAATAAATAATTAGTTTATTACTATTGCACCTAATATTGATGGTTTATTAATTTTGCACCTAAAAATGATTGTTTTTTCTTCTTTAGTTTTGTTCTTCAGTGTTATTCCTAAAGTAGGACTGAGGGAGTATTAGTTTTGTTGTTTAATGTATAGTTTGATTTAGGAATTTGTTTCTCAGTTAGCTAGTTTACATATTCCTAACTTACTTATTTTTCATGTAATCCATAAAAATGGAACAAATGATTTGATAAATTTGATCTATGTCAATATCAACCAATGGCGTTCTAGAAAATAATTTTGGAGGGAGATGAATCCATAAGAGCAAATGAACGAAATGAGAATAAAATTTTTCCTTTAAGACATTAATGCAGGGTAAAATTGTAGTTTCACAAATTAAAGTTACAAAATCTCAAAACGGTATTGGTTGACGTTGTCTTCTTCAGAATTTTTTTTATACATCAGAGTGACCAGCGACGCCCCAAAGTGAAAAACAAGACTATTGACTGTGGACGGTATTTTCGTTATCTAACTCTTCCACTCATACTTTCACTTTTTTTCTCCACATATATACACTCACATTACATACAATCTTTCTTTCATGCACTCTCCCTTTTCTATGCGACAATTTATTAACCCAAATGCATTTGGTAGTTGAGATCAAGACTATCAATGTATTAGTTCAAACATAAATTTCAATTAGAATGATTGATTAGGCCTGATTAAGTTTAAATAACCTTAAGATGCTAGAAGAAGTATATAATACTCCCTCCATCCCTTAAAATTTGGCACCATTTGACCCGACACGGGTTTTAAGAAATGTAATAAAAAGTGGGTTGAAAAAGTTGGTGGCATGTGGGTCCTACTTTTATATATTAGTTTTAAAATAAAATGTGAGTGGGAATGAGTTAGTGGAATGTGGGGTCTACTACCAAAAGTGGTAAAAGTGGAAGGTGACAAATTTTTAGCAATGGACGAAAAAGGAAATAGATGACAAATTTTAAGGGACGGAGGGAGTAATTAATTTGTACGAAGAAGTGGATGGATGACTAAACATTAAAAGATGGTAGGCAAGCCCACATTAACATTAAATTCATATATATGGAAAGGACGTAGCAAAAATGATATGAATGGAAACACACATCTATGAAATCCATTCAAACAAGCTTATAATGAGGGTGAGGAAGTAGTGGTGGGCTACTGTAATGCAGATTATGCTACTAATTTTGATAATAGAAAGTCTCAAGCTGGCTATTTGTTTCTATGTTTGGACCAGTGGTTAGTTGGAAGTCAGACAGAATGTTGTTGCCTTATCAACAACAGAGGCAGAATATATGGCACTAACATTAGCTGTGCAAGATAGCTTTTGGATTCATGGTGTTATTTCAGATTTTGGTTTTGATCAGAAAACCATGGTTGTCCATTGTGACAGTAGCTCAGCTATGTGCTTAGCTAGACATCAGTATTTTCATGAGAGTAGTAATCACATAGATGCGAGACTACATTTAATCAGAGAAGAGACTGAGAAGCGAAGAGTGAAGGTGGTCAAGATTGACACCTTGCACAATCAAGCTGACATGCTCACCAAGTCTCTAGGAAGAGACAAGTTTAATCATTGCAAGGAGCTATCAAGGTTTGCGGCAAGAACTAAAGTGTGTACTCAGGTGGAGAATTGTAAGAAATGAGTCCACACTCAGCTCTAAACATGAAGAATTAAAGGATAAAAGAGAGAATCAGAAACTAGCCATTAGAGTTAGTTATTATGTTAGGGTATGAGCTGTTAAAGCTCTAGTTCTTGATTCTTGGCTCCAATTCGATTAGGAGCAGTTACCATTTTGTTTCAACTAATTAAATACTAGTAGTTTTACTTGTAGCTTGTAGTTAGTATTCAATCAATAAAGAGAATTCTCTTTTCTCCAAGAAACTACTCTCTCTGCATCAAATTAGTGTGTGTTCTCTCTGTGTGTATTCATACCGAGTGTGTGAGCCTTGTATGCTGAGTTAACAATTAGAATGATCGATTAAGCCTGATTAAGCTTAAATAACCTTAGGATGCTCGAAGAAGTACATAATAATTAATTTGTACGAAGAAGTAGAAGGATCACTAGACATTAAAAGATGGTAGGCAAGCCCACAATAACATTAACTTCATATACATGGGTCCCACTGTACTTTTATCCCATTTCTTAACTAAGAGACAGCAACCGCACCCCTCTATCTCTTAATCATCTCATCCCTTAACTATTCATTCAATTGCATTTTTTATTTTTATTTCCAACAAATTCAATTAATATTTCATTGAAATATTAAATTAATACTCCCTCTGTTTCACTATAGTGGAGTCATTTTACCATTTCGGGATGTTTCTTCATAGTTGAGTCATTTCCCTATATGATAACTTTTTTCTCTTTCTTACTTTACTCTCTCTTACTTTATTCTCTCTACTTTATTCACTTTATACGGTATTCTCTCTACCTTTTCCTCTCTCTTACTTTGTTATCTATTTATTTAACACATCCAATATTCATTTCTAAAACTCCGTGCCAAAAAGTTTCGCCTCAACTATGGCGAAACGGAGGGAGTACTAATAATTCATAAAATCATTAAAAATCACAAAAATTACAACATCCGAAAATACGAAAAATACATAATTGAAATCCTAATATTACAATTTATTGAAATCCGCATAATCATGGAAAGTGATGCGATGATCGTCTAACGATTGCCAATTTTTTCCCAAATGTGCTCCATTAGAACCTCCTGGAGTTGGGCGTGGGCGATAGAATCATGTGTCCTTGCCCGAACACACAGCTGCTCTTGCAAAGACGGATGCACTCCACTGCGAGGCGGACTACTTGCGGTAGAGCTTCTCGGGGTTTCAGGGTTGAACCAATTTCCCGCATTAGGTCCTTCGTCGGCGACAATCATGTTATGCAAGATTATGCACATATACATGATGTCGACCATATTTTTCATAAACCACGTACGAGCCGGGGATTTGATAATGTTGAATCAAGCTTGTAGAATCCCGACGCTCTTCCACATCCTTGCGAGCAGTCTCTTGCTTCTTCGCAAAAAGAGCCTATTTTTCGTTTATCGGCCTGTTGAATGTCTTCACGAAGGTTGGCCACTTCAGATAGATGTCGTCGGCAAGATAGTACCCCATTTTATACTTGCGGTTGTTAGCGGTGAAGTTGATGGCCAGCGCTTTACCATTCAAAACTTCGCTGAAGAGGTCGGATTGGTTAAGCGCGTTGACATCGTTGTTCGATCCGAGGACCCCGAAAAACGCATGCCAAATCCATAGCCGGTAGTCAGCAACGGCCTCAAGTATAGCGGTGGGGTGGGTGCCTTTGTGGCCGCTCGTGTATGATCCCCTCCACGCCACATGGCAATTCTTCCATTGTCAATGCATGCAATCGACGTTGCCAAGCATCCCGGGAAATCCGTGCACTGTTTTGTGAAGTCAGAGCAGAAACTAACAATTTGCGTGTGCTTGGTTTCTTGAGAAATTCGTCGGTGAAGGTTGTCTGGACGCTTTTGCAGAAGTTCGTCAAATACAGTCTCAGTGCCGTCCCTAATGTGCAGGTACTCGTCGAACAAATCCGCCGTTTGTCGAGTAGCAAGCTGACGGATTGCTGCAGTACATTTCTGGAGCGTCGTGAGACTGGAACGGCCAATAACGTCGAACCCTTCTTGGAAGTACTCTTCCCGGGCCAACAATGTATTTGTGATATGCAGAAATAGCTCCCGCCGCATGCGGAAACGGCGACGAAAGTAGGCATCTCCCCATACCGGGTTCTCACAAAAGTAATCTAGTACCAACCTTGCGTCGGCTTCCTCCCGGTCACGATGGATGTATTTTCGGGGTCGCTTTTTGAGGCGCCGTGGCTTCCTCCTCCTCCCTACGTCGATCTGCTTCTAGCGATTCTTCTATCATTCGATGCATTGCTCAAATGGATCCATGAATGGATTAAATTTGGGAGAAGAATAATGTTTTGAGATGAAGAATGTAGAGTGTTTGAGTGAGAATAGAGAGTTTTTTTTTATGATGGATAATTTGTAGGAATGATTTGATATTTATAGAAGTGATTGGGGGCTTAAAAAAATAGAAAAAAAATAAAAAATTTGAAAAAAAACGAATATAAACAGCTAGTATTTATGGGGATTGTTTTTTTAATTTTCGATTTTTTTTTTCAAAATTTTTGAAAAAAAACATTTTTTTCAACGGATATAAACGACGCTCACTCGCGTGCCGGCGAGTGGGCGTCACGGACGAACGGAATGTGAGACGCGACGGGACGAGACGGAGCTCCCGCATCGCTGTCTTGATGCGATCTTGTCTGGCCGAGACGAGACCGAGCCCGCATCAAGACAGCGATGCAGGTGCTATTAGTATTCAATCAATAAAGAGAATTCCATTTTCTCCAAGAAACTACTCTCTTCATTAAATTAGTGTGTGTTCTCTCTGTGTGTGTTCATATCGAGTGTGTGAGCCTTGTGTGTTGAGTTAACAATTAAAATGATCGATTAGGCATGATTAAGCTTAAATAACCTTAGGATGCTCGAAGAAGTATATAGTACTAGTAATTAATTTGTACTAAGAAGTAGATGGATCACTAGACATTAAAAATGGTAGGCAAGCCCACAATAATATTAAATTCATGTACATGGAAAAGACGAAGCAGAAATGATATGAATGGAAACACACGTCTATAAATCCATTCAAACAAGCAACTCAGAGATTGTATCAATCCTCAATCATACAGTAACTTTAGCAAAAAAAAATATGGAACTTACTTGGTTTTGGCTTATGGTTATGGCCATTGTAGCTGGTTCTTTGGCTTCGTTGGCAACGAGGAGGAAGAAGAAGCTGCCTCCAGGTCCAAAAGGGATCCCTATTCTGGGAAATCTACACATGCTGGGGAAGAATCCCCACCACGATCTGCAAAGGATTGCCAAAGACCACGGCCCCATTATGTACATGCGATTTGGGTTCGCTCCAATCATCGTCGTTTCATCTCCTAAGGCAGCTGAGCTTTTCCTCAAGACGCATGACCTGGTTTTCGCCAGCAGACCACCTCAGCAGGGTTTTAAGTATCTCGCATGGGGTCAGAGGAATCTGGGATTTGGGGCTTACAGTCCGTATTGGCGGAACATGCGCAAGCTATTCACCTTGGAGATGCTCAGCACTCTTAAGATCAATTCTTTCCGATCTATGAGAAGGGAAGAGCTTGGTCTTCTTGCTGAATCGCTCAAGGATGCTTCCAGACTACACGTTGCTGTCGATCTTAGTGCCAAGGTCGCATCCCTGACCGCAGAGATGAGCTGCAGAATGGTGTTTGGTAAGAAATATGATGACGAAGACATAGATGACAGAGGCTTCAAAGCTGTGATCCAAGAGGTGATGAAACTAATAGCGGCTCCCAATTTGGGTGATTACATTCCTTTCCTTGGAGTCTTGGATCTGCAAGGGCTGACAAGGAGGATGAAGGCAGTCGCAAAAGTATTTGATGATTTCTTTGAGAGAGTTATAGAAGACCATGTTCGAGCAGGGGACCGTCCTGAGCAGGCCAAAGATATTGTTGATACCATGATGTCCATAATGCAACGTGGAGAATCTGAATTTCAGTTTGACAGACGTAACATCAAGGCCATTATGCTGGTAAGCACATGGTCCAAAGAATAATTCTTCATCTTGTTTGGATAAACATTAGTTGATGATGAATTTCATTTGCAGGATTTGCTCCTAGCCTCAATGGATACATCAGCAGCATCAGTTGAGTGGATGCTCTCCGAACTGATGAGAAATCCAACAGTTATGAAGAAACTACAGAAAGAGTTGGAACAAGTTGTGGGATTAAAGAGGATGGTGGAGGAGTCTGACCTGGACCAACTCGAATATCTCGACATGGTTGTAAAGGAAAGCTTTAGGCTGCATCCAGTGGCTCCGCTGTTGATACCTCACTATTCCAGGGAAGACAGCAAGGTTAATGGCTATGACATAACGAAAGATTCAAGAATACTCATCAACACATATGCAATTGGGCGCGATCCAAATGTATGGACTGATCCGGAGATGTTCATTCCGGAGAGGTTCACTGGCAGTGACATCGATGTTAGAGGAAAACATTTCCAGCTCCTCCCATTTGGCGCTGGGAGGAGAGGTTGCCCCGGTATCCAACTGGGGCTCATCCAAGTTCGACTGATCGTGTCACAGTTAGTCCACTGCTTCGATTGGCAGCTCCCAAATGATATGTCGCCAAACGAGCTAGACATGAATGAGGAATTTGGCCTTGTTGTTTCAAGGGTCAATCATCTCATGGCAATCCCTACATTTCGGTTGCAGAACTAGTATTTGAAGCAAACTTGTAAAAATTTGCTTCCTAAAAGCAATCTATATAGAAGCAAAGTAAGATAAGCTAAATAAGTACTCACAGCCAGGCTATGAGTTAATAGAATATGAGATGTAATTATAAGTTTTATAATTATATAATGTGACATTTATATTGTTTTGCTAATTTTCGACTATCCCCAAATTGAGAGTGTTATATTGCTAACTCATAACTTAATTGCTAACTACAACTAAATAATAGCCATTAGATATTCAAATTAAGGGCTTAGATCATTAATCCCTAAGAGCAACTCCAAGGGGGGGAGGTAAATAAAAAGGGTATATCATGGTTATACCTTCCCAAAAAGTGCAATATACATTCCCAAAAAGTAATCAACTCCAAGGATAAAAGGTATATTGAAAAGGTAAAAGATTATTTTCTAAAATGTTAGTTTCAAAAATAAATTTTAATAACAAAAGCCCAGGGCCATATAACTAAATTAATCTATTGCGTTGCTCTTTTTTAGAGGACCACTTAAATTTTGATATATTTTTTTTGTTGCTATTCCATATTACTGCGAAAACCCTAGTTCCCAATTTTAGTTCCAGCATCAATGAAGGGTTCCCACCGCCGCCACCGCATCACTCAGTAATCGGAGACCATGGCGTCGAAGTATGACCTGAGGCCGCGGATAGCACCTAATCGGGACATGCATCTGGTGTTCCCATTGCTCGAGTTGTTCTTACAGGAGAGAGGGTTGTATCCTGACGAAGATATTTGAAGGCGAAGATTTTGCTGCTTCTATCTCCCGCCAACATTTTATTGTTGAGATTTTGCCGCTGCTCTCTCCCGCCAATCTCAAAAACAATTTTTCTATTTTACCTTCTCTTCCATGGAGAGGTAAAGATACCTCCTCAAAATTGAAAAAGGTATATTACCTTCTCATTTACCTTCCCCCTTGGAGTTGCTCTAAATGTCAATACGATCAACGAAAAACGTCAATAAGGCCATAAGATTAATTCCAAAATATATCAACCGGGGTATTAATGTCAATTAACTACATGTTTAGTTATAACTAACTTTTAAAAGAAATCTCAACACTTTAAATTCATATAACATATATCAAATTAAAGATAATTTCATAAGGATTCCAACGATATCATACATGCATATGTTCCGACGTCAAAATTTGAAAAAAAATTCGAAATTTTTTAATTTTTTCGTACAAACAGAAATGCCAACATAGGGCTGACAATTTTTGACACGACACGATAACACGACACGAACCGGCACGAAATTAATGGGTTTGGGTCAGAGCTTATCGTGTTCGTGTCCTTATCGGGTCGACCCATTAAGGACACGGAAATTTCGTGTCGTGTTCGTGTCGGGTTCGTGTTATCCGTTAACAATGCGTGTTCGTGTCGTGTTCGTGTCGTGTTCGTGTTATCCGTTAGCACATAATATTTTAATATTATTATTCTTATTAACACATAATATTTTAATATTATTATTCTTATTATTTTCATTTTTTAATACTTATTTTCGTGTCATTAATGGGTTTGTGTCGTGTTCGTGTCGTGTTGACCCGAAACGGTTCGTGTCGTTAATGGGTTCGTGTCGTGTTCGTGTCTGAGGGTAGCGGGTCGTGTTCGTGTTCGTGTTTGAGGTTTTCTTAACGGGTCGTGTTCGTGTTTGTTGTTATCGTGTTCGTGTCGTTATCGTGTCGACACGATAACGACCCGACACGCACGATTTGCCACCTCTATGTCAACATACTATATAAAATATGTCAATATAATACATGTAGAATGTCAATATAAGCAATGCGTTAACATTCTTAAAGCATTGTGTTCACATTCACAAAGCATTGAGTTGAAATTTTCGGAACACTATATTGACATTTTCATCCAAAACCCTAATTTGAAGTTTTTTTTTTATCTTTTTCGATTTAATTAGTAAAAACAAAAAATTACACGTGGCAAATTGTAGACCACACGTTTTCTAAAATCCTATGGCCTTAAATTAGTTGTAGTTAGCAATTAAATGATGAGTTAGCAATTGATCACTCCCCATCCCCAAAATATAAGATAATTTAGCTCGGTGACGTGTTAATTAAATATTTGAACAATTGATCATAAACTTCACAACTTTAATCTTTTATACAGTAGTAAGTATGAGGGAGTGATCAATTGCTAACTCACCATTTAATTGTTAACTATAACTAATTTAAGGTCATAGGATTTTAGAAAAAGTGTGGTCTACAATTTGCCAGGTGTAATTTTCGTTTTTATTAATAAAATAAAAAAAGATAAAAAAAACTCCAAATTAGGGTTTTGGACGAAAATGTCAATATAGTGTTTCGAAAATATCAACACAATGCTTTGAGAATGTCAACACAATGCTTTAAGAATGTTAACCCATTACTTATATTGACATTCTACATGTATTATATTGACATATTTTATATAATATGTTGACATTTTTGCTTGTACGAAAAAATTAAAAATTTTCGAAATTTTTTCAAATTTTGACATCGGAACATATGCATATAGGATATCGTAGGAATCCTTATGAAATTATCTTTAATTTGATATATGTTATATGAATTTAAAGTTTTGGGATTTCTTTTAAAAGTTAGTTATAACTAAATATGTAGTTAATTGACATTAATACCCCTATTGATATTTTTTGGAATTAATCTTATGGCCTTGTTGACGTTTTTCGTTGATCGTATTGACATTTAGGGATTAATGATTTTAAGCCCTAAATTTGAATATCTAATGACGCTATTATTTAGTTGTAGTTAGCAATTAAGTTATGAGTTAGTAATATAACACTACCCAGTAAGTATGATTTTAGTTTTTCCACAAATTTAAAACTTAGATTGTAAGTATTAGTATTTTCCAAGCACAAGTTGCAAAGCCGCCCATAAATAGTGGCAACACAAAATATAATTATGCAAAAAATTACTTTAAGATTTAAGACACAGCCATATTAGGTCCATTTATTATTTCACCTAATAGAAACATTAATATTTTGTTATTATCAACTCCAATCACCTTCTGCGTAATTTTCAATTTCCGAAGCTAGTTCAGTTACGTTAGTGTAAAAACAATAAATAATTAGTTTATTACTATTGCACCTAAAATTGATGGTTTATTAATTTTGCACCTAAAATTGATTGTTTTTTCTTCTTGAGTATTCGCTACAAGAAATATTAGTTTTGTTCTCTAGTGTTGCTCCTAAAGTGGGACAGAGGGGGCAGAGGGGTATTAGTTTTGTTGTTTAATGTATAGTTTGATTTAGGAATTTGTTTGTCAGTTAGCTAGTTTACATATTCCTAACTTACTTATTTTTCATGTAATCCATAAAAATGGAACAAA
Source organism: Salvia hispanica (assembly GCF_029641045.1). Taxonomy (NCBI): domain Eukaryota; kingdom Viridiplantae; phylum Streptophyta; class Magnoliopsida; order Lamiales; family Lamiaceae; genus Salvia; species Salvia hispanica. The sequence continues at coordinate 15,999,729 of NC_142694.1, forward strand.
TGATTTGATAAATTTGATCTATGTCAATATCAACCAATGGCGTTCTAGAAAATAATTTTGGAGGGAGATGAATCCATAAGAGCAAATGAACGAAATGAGAATAAAATTTTTCCTTTAAAACATTAATGCAGGGTAAAATTGTAGTTTCACAAATTAAAGTTACAAAATCTCAAATGGTATTGGTTGACGTTGTCTTCTTCATAATTTTTTTTATATATCAGAGTGACCAGCGACGACCCAAAGTGAAAAACAAGACTATTGACTATAGACGGTATTTTCGTTACCTAACTCTTCCACGCATACTTTCACTCTTCTTCTCCACATATATACACTCACATTACATACAATCTCTCTTTCATGCACTCTCCCCTTTCTATGCAACAATTTATTAACCCAAATTCATTTGGTAGTTGAGATCAAGACTATCAATGTATTAGTTCAAACACAAATTTCAATTAGAATCATCGATTAGGCCTGATTAAGCTTAAATAACCTTAAGATGCTAGAAGAAGTATATAATAATTAATTTGTACGAAGTAGATGGATGACTACTAACTAGACATTAAAAGATGGTAGGCAAGCCCACAATAATATTAAATCCATAGACATGGAAAAGACGTAGCAGAATTTATATGAATGAAAACACACATCTATAAATCTATTCAAACAAGCGTATAAGGAGGGTGAGGAAGTAGTGGTGGGCTACTGTAATGCAGATTATGCTACTAATCTTGATAATAGAAAGTCTCAAGCTGGCTATTTGTTTCTATGTTTGGACCAGTGGTTAGTTGGAAGTCAGACAGAATGTTGCTGCCTTATCAACAACAGAGGCAGAATATATGGCCTAACATCAGCTGTGCAAGATAGCTTTTGGATTCATGGTGTTATTTCAGATTTTGGTTTTGATCAGAAAATCATGGTTGTCCATTGTGACAGTAGTTCAGCTCTGTGCTTAGCTAGACATCAGTATTTTCATGAGAGTAGTAATCACATAGATGCGAGACTACATTTAATCAGAGAAGAGACTGAGAAGCGAAGAGTGAAGGTGGTCAAGATTGACACCTTGCACAATCCAGCTGACATGCTCACCAAGTCTCTAGGAAGAGACTAGTTTGATCATTACAAGGAGCTATCAAGGTTTGCGGCAAGAACTAAAGTGTGTACTCAGGTGGAGAATTGTAAGAAATGAGTCCACACTCAGCTCTAAACATGAAGAATTAAAGGATAAAAGAGAGAATCAGAAACTAGCCGTTAGAGTTAGTTATTATGTTAGGGTATGAGCTGTTAAAGCTCTAGTTCTTGATTCTTGGCTCCAATTCGATTAGGAGCAGTTACCATTTTGTTTCAACTAATTAAATAGTAGTTTTACTTGTATCTTGTAGTTAGTATTCAATCAACAAAGAGAATTCCCTTTTCTCCAAGAAACTACTCTCTCTGCATCAAATTAGTGTGTTCTCTCTGTGTGTATTCATACCGAGTGTGTGAGCCTTGTATGTTGAGTTAACAACTAGAATGATCGATTAAGCCTGATTAAGCTTAAATAACCTTAGGATGCTCGAAGAAGTACATAATAATTAATTTGTACGAAGAAGTAGAAGGATCACTAGACATTAAAAGATGGTAGGCAAGCCCACAATAACATTAACTTCATATACATGGAAAAGACGTAGCAGAAATGATATGAATGGAAACACACATCTATAAATCCATTCAAACAAGCAACTCAGAGATTGTATCAATCCTCAATCACACAGTAACTTTAGCAAAAAAAAAAAAAATGGAACTCACTTGGTTTTGGCTTACGGTTATGGCCATTTTTGCTGGTTCTTTGGCTTCGTTGGCTACGAGGAGGAGGAAGAAGCTGCCTCCCGGTCCAAAAGGGATCCCTATTCTGGGAAATCTACACATGCTGGGGAAGAATCCTCACCAAGATCTGCAAAGGATTGCCAAAGACCACGGCCCCATTATGTACATGCGATTTGGGTTCGTTCCAAACATCATCGTTTCATCTCCTGAGGCAGCTGAGCTTTTCCTCAAGACGCATGACCTTGTTTTTGCCAGCAGACCACCTCACGAGGCTGCTAAGTATCTCTCATGGGATCAGAGGAATCTCGCATTTGGCGCTTACGGATCGTATTGGCGGAACATGCGCAAGCTATGCACCATAGAGCTGCTCAGCCCCCTTAAGATCAATTCCTTCCGGCCTATGAGAAGGGAAGAGCTCGGTCTTTTTGTTGAATCCCTCAAGGAAGCTTCCAGACTACACGCTGCTGTTGATCTTAGTGCCAAGGTCTCGTCCCTAGCGGCAGGGATGAGCTGCAGATTGGTGTTTGGCAAGAAATACGCTGAGAAAGACATAGATGAGAGAGGCTTCAAAGGTGTGCTCCAAGAAGTGATACCACTATTAGGAGCTCCCAACTTGGGTGATTACCTTCCTTTCCTTGGAGTCTTGGATCTTCAAGGGCTGACAAGGAAGATGAAGGTACTCGCAAAAGTTTTTGATGTTTTCTTTGAGAAGGTTATAGAAGACCATGTTCGAGCAGGGGATCGTCCTGAGCAGGCCAAAGACATTGTTGATACCATGATGTCCATAATGCAAAGTGGAGAATGTGAGTTTCAGTTCGACCGACGTAATATCAAGGCTATGATGCTGGTAAGCACATGAATAATTCTGCTTCTTGTTTGGAAAAACTATTACTCCTTAGTAATAAATACATGTGCAGGACTTGCTCGTAGGTTCAATGGACACAGCAGCAGCAGCAATTGAGTGGATACTCTCCGAACTGTTAAGAAATCCAACAGTTATGAAGAAACTACAGAAAGAGTTGGAACAAGTGGTGGGATTGAAGAGGATGGTTGAGGAGTCTGATCTCGACCAGCTCGAGTATCTCGGCATGGTTGTCAAGGAAACCTTTAGGCTGCATCCAGTTGGTCCATTGTTGATTCCTCACTATTCTAGGGAAGACAGCAAGGTTAATGGCTATGACATACCGAAAGGATCAAGAATACTCATCAACACATACGCAATTGGGCGCAATCCAAATGTATGGACTGATCCAGAGATGTTCTTTCCAGAAAGGTTCATTGGCAGTGACATTGATGTTAAGGGACAGCATTTCCAGCTCCTCCCATTTGGCGCTGGGAGGAGAGGTTGCCCCGGAATGCAACTGGGGCTCATCCAAGTTCGACTGATCGTGTCACAGTTAGTCCACTGCTTCGATTGGCAGCTCCCAAATGATATGTCGCCAGAGGAACTGGACATGAATGAGGAATTTGGCATTGTTGTTTCAAGGGTTAATCATCTCATGGCAATCCCAACCTGTCGGTTGCACAACTAGATTATTAAGCAAACTTGTAAAAATTTGCTTCTGAAAACAATTTAAATAAGACAAGCTAAATAAGTACTCACAGCCAGGCTATAAGATATCAAAACTATTTCAAGTCAAGTTCAATTATTGCATAGTTGTTCAATTTAGAGTAAGATTATAACAGATGAATAGGGCCAAATTATTAAGAAGAGTTAGTAGGCTGAGCACAGAACAATATGATTAACAATTCATCAAACACATTGCGGGCGATCTTAAATAGGCACACATATACCATTCCAATTATCCCCACAAACAAAAAAACCTTCACACCGATATCTACAATCTAAATTCAACAATGCAAAGAGGTAAACAAACGACAAATTTACCTTTAACGGTGGAGATAGAGGAAAAGCCCAAATATCTCCCCTCGCTTTCAACTTTCAAGCAAAGCAAGCCGATAAATCAGAATATAGACTAATTGAGTTTTCCTGTTTGGAGATATTTTTAATGATAAAAAAATAAAAATAAAAATAAAAATAAAAAATAAAATAATAAAATAATAAAATAAATTGTTTAATGATGAGAATATTGGGGCATCGCCACAATGCCGTACTATGATTATGTCATTCTCCTTATCGGGTCGATGCGTATCCTGATTTACCATTTCTCACAATATTGATGGTTCGGAATGTGCAAAGCCCTTAGGGTTGGTGTTTCAATCTTTTTGCTTGTGAATGATTATGCATTTACCACAAAATGGTGAAATTAAATGCATTTTTTTTAATAAAAAAATATTAATAAATTAAGGTATTTTATGATGAAGCTCAACGCGCCTGAGTGCGTACGGCATTGCAAAGAGATGTGTAGTTCAATGAGAGGATGACATTTGTCTTTTTAAATTTTTGAAAATTTACAAAAAAATCATGTTTAATGGGTGATTGGTCATAAACTTTGGTTGTATAACAAACTAGTATCTCATCCGTACTATGCACGGCACATTAGATTTTCATTCAAATTCTGTATAATACCATAATTATGTAGCATAAATATTATATGAAATATCATTTATTATAATTAATCCATATATATTAGTAACGAAAATCTTTTACATGTTACAAAAACTAAACTGCAAACACACATCAACAATATATAAATAAAAATTAAAAATATATCATAATGAAACACTATTACCAATAAATGAAAAAAAACAATTGAAAACTCATAATGAGAATTATTAAATGTTGAATAATACACTATGTATATAAACACACACGCGCGTAAACTGACATTACTAAACTAATTAAAACAATCATAAATTTAAAAACATTAATTATACTCTCAATCTACTGAATTTTGGAATTGAATGATTACATAGAAAATCGTAGGGTTGGCAAATTTTAGGAATATTTTTCTTACATATTTATTTAAATATATATATATATATATATGTATATAGAGTTGTGATCAATGTCGAACCCTTCTTAAAGACCGAACTAGAGACCAAATCTCATTCACTCATTAATCACATCGAATGGTTATTAATAATTATACATTGTCTCATTTTTTTATTTAATTAAAATGGTAAAAGGGTATTTCCGGAATATGCAGTTCTTCCTCCCTTCCAAATCCAACCCACTTCTCTCTCTGCAATTCTCTCTCACCATTCCCGACCCCAATTCCCTTTCGCCTTCAGCATGTCTCTCTGTAAGGACAGCCCCTCCGTCGCCATCTTTGGAGTCACTGGTGCGGTCAATCGGGAGTTCCTCTCATTATTTCAGACAGAGACTTCCCTACGGATCCCTCAAGTTGCTCGCCTCCAAACACTCCGCCGGAAAATCGATCAATTACGAAATCGAGATTACATCGTCGAGGAATTGACAGAGAACAACTCCGACGACGTTGACATTATCGGTTCAACACATGGATGATTGTGAATAAGGAGATGCAAAAGGAGATAATTGATAAGGTCATGGGGCCATAGGAAATGGGCTGGAGAGGATGCCGGACGAGCTGTCATTGATGGCCAAGAAGAAGAAGCTGCAAGAGTAGCGTGGAGAAGGCTGATTGAAGGCATTCCAGAATGGGGAAGAAGTGAAAATCGTCATTATTCAGATTTCTATATTACTTCATTTAATTAGATCATTACTTCATTTTATTAGGTTATTACTTCATTTGACTAGGTCATTCACCTAAGTCACAGATTTAGGGTAAACAACAACTATGATGTAGTTTTACATCTATGGTTCTCGATTGTTTGCATATTACTTCCATCGGATTTTTGATGACTCTATCTCTCTCACTCTTTGAAACGTTGGGGCTTTTGTTTGAATCCTAATTTGTTTTATAGTTTTTGAATTCTAGCCAAATTGGCTGTTGTTTTGAGTTGTGCATATTCCACTTTATAAGCTTTCAACCTTAATTAGTTTATCCAATTTAGCATTGGAAAATCTCCATCACGAGGAGGCTTGATATTTTTGACTGAATTGAATAAAAGTGAGAAAATAATTCTGCCAAATCCACGACATTTGAGTTATATCATTGTGTTAATCTTTGTGTGTGTTTCTTCTTGTTTCTTGTTTCATATTGTTTAGTTGTGATGCAAATTATTGGCAAGCATACAGTGCAAAATAAAAATACTACTTGGGAGTATTTCTTCAAAACAGAAATGCATATATTGTTTGATTCGGGCTAGAGAAGCTTTGAGAACAATTTATCGTCATCCGGTTTGATTTTGAAGGATTTCTGGTGGAAATCGTCGTTGTAGATTGAAGGAATTTTTGGGAGTGGAGAAGAACAGTTGGAGAATTGCATTGTATGACGAATTAATATTGTAATGAACTAAATAACGCACTTGATGAAGTTATAACCTCAAATAATGAAGTGATATGGATATAATTGTATTATATGCATAGTTTCTGAAGAATTATAATTTTAATGAACTAAATAACGCACTTGATGGAATAATAACATCAAGTAATGAAGTAATATGAATTGAATCATGTTGTATGCATAGTTTGCGAAAAATTATATTTGTAATGAACTAAATAACGTACTTGATGAAGTTATAATCACATGTAATGAAGTAATTAACCACTGAAATGAAGTATCAACCTACTGGAATGAAGTAATAAATTACAAACAAATAAATGTATCATTATATCGTCAGAAAATAAAAAAATGAAGTAATAAATTACAAACTAATAGATGAAGTGATGGAACTATCTGAAATAAGTAATAGCTTGATGGAACTATCTGAAATAAGTAATAGCATGGTTAAATGAAGTAATATATAATGAATGAATAATATTAGAAATGAAAAGAACCAAATGACTATTAATATTGACGTATAACATATTGTTCTAATAAATTGAAAAATACCAGTGCATAACTTATTTCTAGTAGGTATTACTTCATTTTAGTAGGTTTTTACTTCATTCCAATAGGTTTATTACTTCAATCCAGTACGTAATAAATTGAAAATGAATATATTTTTACTTCATTCTTGTACGTTTATACTTCATTCAAGTAAGTGTATTACTTCATTTCATCCATTACGTAATTAATTGGAAATGAACATATTTTTACTTTATTCCAGTAGGTTTATTACTTTATTCAAATGGGTCATTACTTAATTCATTTAGGATTTTAGTTCATTCCAATAGGTATTCACATGATTCAACACATGTTTCTTTCAAATTCATTGAACAAGGTGTTTTACTTTATTAATGTAAAATAATAGTACAATTTATTCCAGTAGGTTTATTACTTCCTTCCAAAAAGTTACTACTTCATTATACTAGGTTTTTACTTCATCCAATAGGACTCCAAATTCTATAAATATGAACTATAATGTTTACTTCACCCCCAAATTAAATATGAACAATGAAAAAAGAACTATCAGCCCCAAATTAAAGTATGATTTCTAATACTAGTAAAGTATGCTGACATGCTCTGAGTCGAATTAATGCGGGCGGTAACAGCAGTGCGCATACTTTTCTGTTTGATGAAGTAGTAATTTCGTAAAATGAGGTAATAAAGCATTTGTAATGAAGTAATAGATACTAAATATGAACTATCTATTAACTGTGTTGCATGGTTTTAGGGTTTTAAGATTTAACTCAGCTGCTGACTTGTTTGCACATTAAAATGAACTACATATTCTTTTTAATAAAATAGTAAATTGATAAGATGAAGTAATAAATTATGATAATAAAGTAATATAAATGATCTGTTTTCCTATTAACTATAATCTAGTTAGTATGGAGTATTGAATTCATATAATGAAGTAATAAGTTATGATAATGAAGTAATATAAATGATCTATTTATACAGTATGTTTTATTACTAAAATGAAGTAATAATACATAATAATGAAGTAAATCACAGTAAAAATGAAGTAATAAAACATTATAATGAAGTAACATCATTAACTGATGTGTTGTTTGCACATTAAAGTATGCCATCAATTCGACTCTTATTGAACTAAATTGTTGTTATAATGAAGTAATAACACAGCTGAATGAACTAAATTGTTGTTATAATGAACTAAATTTGTAGGCATAAATTGTTTGTTTTAATTTTTCACTAACAGTAGTTTGCATGTTTTATATCAGTGTCATACTTACCTGACTGTCCATCCCAACTGAAGCCCTATATAGGACAGATTTTTCCTAAACTTGATGATGCTACTGAGTTCTATAATAAAGGTTAAATTTTGTAAAAAGGTTAAACAAATTCAAAGTGGAATGAAGTAGTAATCTACTGGAATGAAGTAATTAACTATTGGAATGAAGTAATAAATCTACTGAAGTAATAAACTATATTATGGAGCAGACGAGGAAGAGTGATCACTACTTTATTCATACGTACATCTACTTTATTCTTTGCGTGTTAATTCATGATTGGTTGTCAAATCCACATTATTTGAGTTACTTCATGATTTGTTGTGTTAATCTTCGTGTGTGTTAGTTCTTTCTTGTTTTGTATATTTTAGTTGTTATGCAGATTATTGGAAAATTTATACATTGGAAAATAAAATACTACTCGGGAGAATTACTCGAAAAAGAAATGCATATATTGCTTGATTCGGGCTAGAGAACAATTTATCGTCATCTGGTTCGATTTTGAGAGATTTTTGTTGGAAATCATAGCGGTAGATTGAAGGAATTTTTCAGAGTGGGGAAGAAAGGATGGAGAACTGTGTTGTATGTATAGTTTGTGAAGAATTAGTATTGTAATGAACTAAATAACACACGTGATGAAGTTATAAGTTCAAATAATGAAATAATATGAACTGAATGTATTGTATGCATAGTTTGCGAATAATTGTAACTGTAATGAACTAAATAATGCATATGATGAAGTTATAACCTTAAGTAATAAAGTAATATGAACCGAACTGTGTTTTATGCATAGTTTGCAAAGAATTATAAGTGTAATGAACTAAATAACATACTCGATAAAGTTATAATCACATGTAATGAAGTAATATGAACTGAATTGTGTTTATGTATAAGTGTGCAGTTGGACTTGTACCTGTATTGACTAAATAACTTAATTGATGAAGTTATAATCTCATTTAATAAGGTTGTGAACTGAAGTAATAACCCACCTGAAGTTCGATGAAGTAAAAAGCTATTGTGATGAAGTGATATACTTGTTGGATGAAGTAAATGCACGTATAAATGAAGTAGTGATCACTTGTCCTCATCTACACTTGAATCCTTTATATCATTGGTTTATAAACTTCATCTCGTAAATGATTTAATTCATTTCTTCTGTACATTACTTTGAGTCAACATAAAACAAGATAAGAACTATTGATAAATGATTGTCCAACAGAACACTTATCATGATAATCTTAATCATATACTATATATTTTGTTTGGTAAGAGATTGGAAGGTTAACAAATAATGAAACAAAATGCATAAAAGTACTTCGTTAGTAGAGTTATTATGTGTTTTTTGAAATGAGATTTTATTTTACCTTCAAAAATTTAAACGACAACAAACTATACGAATACATCATAATAAATACCGTGGATGTGGAAATACCTTAATAATGCAGGCACATATAGTTTTCTTTAAATGAATAGGTTCAGTATTAACATATGAATAAAAAACTTCATACAGTCTATTCACTTTAAAGTTTGCAAAAAGTTAAACAGATTCAAATTCAAAATGGAATGAAGTAACAAAGTATCAAAATGAAGTGGTTAACTACTGGAATGAAGTATCAAACCTATTTGAATGAAGTAATAAATTACAAACAAATAAATGTATCACAACATTTTTAGAAAATCAAAATCCTAACAGGAGAATATCAATAAAACAGCTCATTACTTATAGTTGCTTTTTCTTCTCATCTGCTTTGTCACAATTCCTTGAATGCCGACCAACGTAGCATTTGGCAAATCTACGACCAAGCTTGGACAAATCCTTTATTTCTTCATTTGGCAAATCTACGACCAGGCTTGGACATATACTTTATTTGGCAAATAAAACAAAACACTGGTGTAAAACATAAAATCTAACTGTTGTTAGTAAAAAATTATAACAAACACAAATCAATCTGGTATATAATAAATTAAAAATGAATAGATATTTACTTCATTCTAGTATGATTTTACTTCATTTTAAAACATTATTACTTCATTGGACTACGGTTATACTTCATTCCGGTATTTGATCAAGCAAATGCCATATACATACGAAAATCCAAGTTTCCCTACGTTTTCATTGTATAAGAATTAATCAAACCTCTACATTCTTTGAAACATTTCTACGAACACATCAAAGGCACAACTCCAAGCAACCATCTCTTACCTTAGACTGCTTTCCTCTTCTACTATGTCTCTTCATGCTCGAATCACAATTGAAACCCCACAGATACTCCAAGCAAATAGGCAGTTTCACCTTCGGTAAACGATTTGCGAGTGTCAACATTTCGAGTGCAAACCACAGATCACATTTCGACTTGAATAGGTTTGAGATGTCGTCAATTGTAGAAGAGGAAGTTGTGGAGTCATCGATTTCGGCAGAGAAACAACGTTTGAGCATTGATTTGCTGTAGAAATGAGCGTCGATTTGCGGTAGAAATGAACGTCGATTTGGAGAAGAAGATTAGTGTCGCTTTGTAGAAGAAAATGCGTCGATTTGTAGAAGAATTCTTCGATTTGGAGAAGTATTCTTCGATTTGGAGAAGAAGAGAGCGAGAGAGATGTGAAAGAAGATGCACGGCGTGAATGAGGAGAAGCAACGTTGAAATTTTTACCCTAGATGTAATTTGACCGAAATACCCCTGATTTGAAGTATATTACTCACATAATGAAGTAGCGAAATTCACGAGGCATGGTTTAATCTCATCCATTAAAATCAAGATCTAAGGGCCCTAATTTGGTCTCTAGTTCGGTCTTTAAGACTGGATTTGTGAATAATGGGACTCTATATATATATATATATATGGTTTTGTTAGGATGAGATTTTTTGGCATAATTGAGAAATGAGATGCAATCTCAGCCACTAATTCACAAGATTAACTTAATGTCAACAACTATAACATTATGTCAACACGGGGATATAATTGTCTTTTTATTAAATTGTATTTTAAATCATTTTCTAAAATCCTCTCTATAACTCTAGCTTCAAAGTCTTCAAATATTCAAATCTTCATCATTCAAATCTTCAACATTCAAATCTTCAAATCTTCAAATATTCATCATTCAAATCTTCAAATCTTCAAACATTCAAATCTTCAAATCTTCAACATTCAAATCTTCAAATCTTCAAATCTTCAACATTCAATAAAATAACACTTATTAAAATTTTAACAACTAAAAAATAACACTTATAATTCACATATCAATACCAAGAATATCGAATGTCAACAACTCGTATTAAAATGTCAACAACTAACAAATAACACTTACAATTCACATGTCGATACCGAGAATATCGAATGTCAACAACTCGTATTAAAATGTCAACAACTAACAAATAACACTTACTATTCACATATCAATATCGAGAATATCGAATGTCAACAACTCGTATTAAAATGTCAACAACTAACAAATAACACTTATAATTCACATATCAATACCAAGAATATCGAATGTCAACAACTCGTATTAAAATGTCAACAACTAACAAATAACACTTACAATTCACATATCAATACCGAGAATATCGAATGTCAACAACTCGTATTAAAATGTCAACAACTAACAAATAACACTTACTATTCACATATCAATATCGAGAATATCGAATGTCAACAACTCGTATTAAAATGTCAACAACTAACAAATAACACTTATATTTCACATATCAACGGCTAGATTATTGAATGTCAACAACTCGTATTAAAATGTCAACAACTAACAAATAACACTTATAATTCACATATCAATACCGAGAATATCGAATGTCAACAACTCGTATTAAAATGTCAACAATTAAAAAATAACACTTATAATTTACATATCACTACCGAGAATATCGAATGTCAACAACTCATACTAAAATGTCAACAACTAAAAAATAACACTTATATTTCATATATCAACAACTAGATTATTGAATGTCAACAACTCGTATTAAAATGTCAACAACTAATATATTATGTCAACTACGATGTCAACAACAAACGTTATTTATGTCAACTACGATGTTAACAACAAACTTTATATATGTCAACTATTATGTCAACAATAACATACAAATAATTAATGTCAACAACAAATATTTACATGTCAAGGACGAATATTATTTATGTCAACAACAACGTTTTACATATAATTCATGTCAACAACATTTTTCATAGAATTTATGCCAACGACCTATATAATTCATGTCAACAACAAATGTTATTATGTCAACGAGCTATATAATTCATGAAGTTCCTATCTCCAACATACAATTAGCAAGTCATATCCAAAATCCACAGATACGCAATAATGCAAATAACTCTGCTTTAGAAAAGATCAAAGAAAACTCCTATTCCCTAAGTAAACTAAAAGGAGATCCAGACACTCAATGTAACCAATGGAAAAATCCACAAAATTGTAAAAATACACAGATAACAACATCGTTCGATCCATTCTTCTAATTTCATACTATGTCGAAGAGCATCAATCAATTACCGCCAGATTAAAATAACCAAAATAGATGAAAATCAACTAATCAATTTTTCAAAATTGGAATTCGCTCAGCTTAGATAATTCACTGTAATACACCGATGAACAGCCGTGGCTCCTCCCTTCCGCCGCCACCGCCGACCGAGCCGCCTCTGCCTCCAGAAGCCACAGCGAAGCCGAGAAACGCCGCAGAGACAGAATCAACGCTCAGCTATCCACTCTCCTCAAACTCATCCCCAAATCCGAAAAGGTATTTTTCCCTCTCCTCTCTCGAATCAAATTAAAAATCAAAACTAAAACCAAAGCAAAATTGAATCAAAATTCTCACTGAATTGATCGATTCCGATCTATGTAGATTGACAAGGCGGCGCTATTGGGGCACGTGGTGGATCACGTGAAGGAGCAACGGCAAAGAGCGAAGGAGGCGAGCAAAATCAACAGCGGCGTGCCGAGCGAGATCGACGAGGTGATCTTCCATCAGATTGAAGACAGATCGGAGCAGATCAAGGCGTCGATCTGCTGCGACTAGGGGTGGCAAATCGTGCGTGTCGGGTCGTTATCGTGTCGACACGATAACGACACGAACACGATAACAACAAACACGAACACGACCCGATAAGAAAACCTCAAACACGAACACGAACACGACCCGCTACCCTCAGACACAAACACGACACGAACCCATTAACGACACGAACCGTTTCGGGTCAACACGACACGAACACGACACGAACCCATTAATGACACGAAAATAAGTATTGAAAAATGAAAATAATAAGAATAATAATATTAAAATATTATGTGCTAACGGATAACACGAACACGACACGAACACGCATTGTTAACGGATAACACGAACCCGACACGAACACGACACGAACACGACACGAAATTTTCATGTCCTTAATGGGTCGACCCGATAAGGACACGAACACGATAAGCTCTGACCCAAACCCATTAATTTCGTGCCAGTTCGTGTCGTATTATCGTGTCGTGTCAAAAATTGCCAACCTAGCTGCGACAATCGGCCGGAGCTCTTCGCGGAGATCGGGAGCGCGCTGAAGGCGCTGGAAGCTACCATTGTCGAAGTCGATATCACGAAGCCACTTACACCAGCACCCTCACCAGAATCCCCTAATTAAAATATGAAATTACCATTCTGCCCTTTTATAATAAATTAATCTAAAATTTTTTTTGTGGGGCAAAATTTGGACCACTCATTTAATGAAAATGAGTGGCTGATATTGCATCTCATTTCTCAATTATCCTAAAAAATCTCAATTGATCATGAACCCATATATATATATATATATATTATTTGATCACATTCTGAATATGTATTTAAATTAATTTTATATTTATTTACTAATACTATTAGTAAAAAATACTCCTATAAAGGATGGGATGAGATGAGATGAGATGAGATGAGATGATGTGAGGTGAGTTCTCTTAGTATTTGAATATTTTAAATGTGATAAGATTAATTTTGAAATGTATATCATCAATTGATTTATTATTTGATGCACAAATATTTTTTCATGTAAATATTTAAATAATTTTACTGAATTTTGCATGATATATCTTCAATTAACTTAATATTAGATGTTTTATGACTTTTGAATTATACTCCCTCCGTCCCACAAAAGATGTCACACTTTCCTTTTTACTTTGTCCCACAAAAGATGTCACATTTTCATTTTTGGAATATTTTCTCTCTCCATTTAACACACAAAACAAAACCTCCTAAAATCTCGTGTCATCCCACAAGTGTGACATCTTTTGTAGGAGAGAGGGAGTACATACTATAACATTAGTATAGTTGTTATTAATTAATAATATTAACCAAACAAATAAGTCGATGCATGATCCATTTTATTTTTATACATGTATTTTACATTATTAAATAATTTTATGCAATGATAAATAATATTATCATTCGAAATCTAAAATCATAAATATATATAACAAACTAAAAAATAAAACAAATTTACATCACACAAAATATAAAAAAAAACCTAAAGAATGTATAATTATCACTTCTCCTAATGAGATTTAAGATATTGTTTATCAAAAGCTATAATTTAAGATTGCACTGGTGAGACACTTCCTAGTCGAGCTTCATTTCATTGCAATATAGTGACCCTATACACTAAAAACCCAAACCTTGAAACCTAAATCCTAAACCCTCAACTTTAAAATATACACATCATAGCCAAATATTAATAAAATTTTCCCTCCGTCCCAGTTCAATTTTACTTTGTTTCTCACTTATTATATTTTGGGGGTTTTAGATCTGTATTCGATATCTTACATTGGGTCGGCCTACTTGATAATCCTTACTGATAGTGGAGGTTTTTTTTACCCGAATCTTGACTGTAAATCTGTTTATATGCTCATATCAAGAAAGTGCTTAAAGACGCCTCTAATATTACTTATATTTCCAAGAAGGAATCTATTCATATAATCAGCCACTAATTATACAATTATATACATTTATAATTCTAACTCATATGCGCATATGTGAACATTTGATAACTTTATTAGCCGATATAACCTAGCAAAAAAAGCTTCCATTCTCATCTTCTTCGCCAAATATTTATGTGTCTTTTTTTTACTTGACAACAAACATCTTTCTATCCAAGCTTTACTCGTCGGCCAGCTCAATCAGTCTCTCTTCCTCTATTCAACAAACAAAGAAGTAATAGTGTAAATGAAATTTGCAACATTAGAAAAAAAAAACATATTTGAGATTAGTGCTATAGTTCAACATAATAAACATAGATATTGTACAAAAATAGCAAAAAAATTGAAATAGGATACCTTTTGTAGAATGGTTGGAGCTAATTCAATCTCAACAATGAGTTGAAGTATTGTTGAAGTTATCCCTAGCAAGAATAAATTTCCATCAATTCTTCAAGCTTCTTTGCTTGGTAGAACTCAATTATTTTGTAGAACAAAGTCGAATCAAATTTCGTATTTCCATTTCCGTAAATCATCCTTGTACAAGTCAAATTTATAGAAAACGGGTAGTGTTAGGGCCAAACTCCCTAACTCCGGTAGAATTCCTCCGTGAAGTCGCGGAATCGTTTGCCCGACGATCAAACACGGCAAGAACGAGGGTTTTGAAGCAGTGGAAAGTAAATTGCATAAAAATATTTTATTTCTTAAGAGGTGAAATAAAATACATGCATATTTATACTAGGACCCTAGGGTTGATTCGACCTACGATCCGGGAAAGAATCAACGAAGAAAACCCGGAAAGGAGCTTATAATCCGCTCGACGCAAAAATAATTAAAAATAAACAATAATAATCCCCAAATAACTAAAGTCACGAAATAGAAATAAACTAACAAAAATAGATAAAAGTCAGCCGCTTCAATGCTTGACAAAATCGCCAAAGTGATCTGGTTGACGTCTCTGACGGCGCGACCAGTCCTTGGCGATTGTTCTCGTCGTCTCTTTGCTGCCTTTGTCCACCGTATCCACGTCCATCTCCTCCACATGCTGCTCCGGGCTGGTCTCCCTTAGACGAGCTGACTGTTGCACCGTAACAACTCCCCCCTCCTTAGAAGCCTCCTTGTCCTCAAGGAGCAGATCCGGAAATCTCCTACGTACCACCTCCCGGGGCTCCCAACTCGGCTGATCCCCGCCGTCATCACCCCATTCGAGCAGCAATTCTTCAACAGTCTCCCCATCTCGCCAAACCGTCCGGCGATCCCGCACGCGGCACGGTCGAACCACCGGTCTGCCACGAGCAAACTTCGCAAGCAAAGCCTCCGCCACCCGATTCTCACTAACAACGAAAGGCTTCAACAAACTCACATGAAACACATCGTGCACCCTATTCCCTTCCGGCAGCTTCAGACGATACGCCACCTGGCCTATTCGTTCCAGCACCTTGAAAGGGCCATAAAATCGTCGCGCTAGTTTAGTTGACAGCGGTCGTGCGACCGAATGCTGCCTATACATCTGCAGCTTTAACAACACCATCTCTCCAGCCTCGAACTCCACATCTCGACGGTGCTTATTAGCGGCAACTCGCATCCGCTGTTGCGCGCGCTCCAAATTCTTCCTGAGCAACACGATCAACTCCCCTCGCTGCCGTATCATCAATGCCACGTCCGGGGTTGTCTCCGCCGAGGGCGCAGCCGCAATTAATGACGGCGGATCCCGACCATACAGCGCCGTAAAAGGGGAAGTCCCCAGGCCTTCGTGATGAAAGCAATTCAATGCCAGTTCCGCCCACGGCAGAAAATTCACCCATTTTGACGGTCTATCCGCCACAAACGCCCTCAAATATTGCTCCAAACCCCGGTTCCTCACCTCCGTCTGCCCATCCGATTGCGGGTGATAGACAGTTGAGAAATTGAGCTTAGTACCACTTAAGCGCAACATATCCTCCCATACCTCATTCAAGAAAACGGGATCTCTATCCGACACCAACGTCTTCGGAAACCCGTGATGTTTGACCACAGTATCAATGAACACTGTGGCCACCTTCAAAGCATTGTAGCTCTTCGGCAGCGGTGCAAAGTGAGCATACTTTGTCAAGCGGTCCACCGCCACCAAAATAGTCGTAAACCCCCTCGATTGTGGAAGGCAAGTAATAAAGTCCATCGAAACATCCTCCCAAACTTGAGAAGGAATCGGTAGCGACTGCAGCAACCCTGCAGGTTTCTGAGTAGAGTACTTAGTTGTCTGGCAATCGTAGCACGACTCTACAAATTTCTTCACATCCTTCCGCATTCCCTTCCAATAAAACACAGCCGCTAAGCGTTTGAAAGTGCGGTCAATCCCTGGATGGCCGGCTGTCGGTGCAGCGTGAAACTCCCGTAGCAGCACCTCCTTCACTGCCGATTCATTACTAACATACAGGCGGCGTTTATAATAGCACAGCCCGTCCACGAATGATACATCCGGGTCGCCTCTACCTTGTTCCTGCGCTGAACGGAGCTCAATCACATCTGCTGCACTCTCCGCCTCAGTTCGCAGAATGCCGAGAACTTCAGGGACCGGCTGGGCCACTGTCGTTAATAGTTGTGCGTCTCGGGTTGGGTCGCCGGCTTGCTCAGGTTCGCCATCTGCAGTGAGCAACGGCTGGTCCACTTCCACATCCCTCCTAGATAGAGCATCTGCGACCTTATTCGAGGCCCCAGTTTTGTACTCGATCCTGAATTTATAACCCATTAATTTCCGAGCATAAAACTGTTGATCTGGCGTTTGAATAATCTGTTGCAGGAGATCTTTTAGGTTCTTCTGATCACTTCTAATCACGAACTCCCGACCAAGCAAATACTGTCGCCACTTCTGCACCGCCTCCACGATTGCATACAGTTCCTTGTGATATGTTGAGGAAATTCGCCGTTTTGGGCCTAGCTTTTTGCTGAAAAAGGCCAACAAATGGCCATCCTGAAGCAGCACCGCGCCGATTCCGAAATCTGACGCATCGGTCTCCAAGTGAAATGTCTTCGTAAAATCAGGTAATCGCAGGACTGGTGCCGTTGACATTGCTTCTTTCAGAGCGACGAAACTCGTGGCCGCCGTGTTCGACCAAATAAACGAGTCCTTCTTTAGAAGCTCCGTGAGAGGGGTTGCAATAGACGCATAGTGCTTCACAAAGCGCCTGTAATAACCCGTTAAACCCAGGAAACCCCGTAGCTGCCTGACCGATGTGGGTACGGGCCATACTAACATCGCCTCAATTTTGGAAGGATCTGCTTTGAGCTGCCCGCCTGTAATCAAATGGCCGAGGTACTCGACCGTCGAGCACGCAAAAGTGCACTTCGATAATTTAACAAAAAAATGATTTTTTGTAAGGATTGATAGTACCTCATTCAAATGGCGTATATGGGATTGTATAGTGGGGCTGTATATGAGGATGTCATCGAAGAAGACAATCACAAACTGTCGCAGGACCGACCGAAACAGGCTATTCATGGCTGCCTGGAAAGTAGATGGCGCGTTTGTCAATCCGAATGGCATTACTAGAAACTCAAAATGGTCGTCGTGAGTCCGAAATGCTGTCTTATACACATCATCCTCGCACATCCGGATTTGGTGATATCCAGAGCGCAAATCCAGTTTTGTGAAGAACCTAGCTGAGCCCAATTCATCAAATAGCTCATCCGTAGTGGGGATGGGGAAGTGATCAGGCACCGTTGCTGCGTTCAAGGCCCGGTAATCGATGCAAAAAATGAATGATCCGTCTTTCTTCCGTATCAATAAAACAGGTGACGAGAAAGGGCTCTGACTGGGTCGAATGATGCCCGTCTCCAACATTTCCTTGACTTGTCGCTCGATTTCCGTCTTCTGAAAGTATGGATATCTGTACGGTCGCACGTTCACCGGCTTCGATTCCGGTAGCAGATGAATCTTGTGGTCAAACCGGCGCTTAGGTGGCATACCCGAAGGCAACCCAAACACCTTTCCGTGCAACTTCAACACTGCCAGAATTTCCTCCGGCAGATCCTTTGGAAAGCTAACCGACGCTGCTGCCTCGTATTTGTGTCACGTTGGGGCAATTGGACAAGTTCGAACAGCTCCGCCTCGCCCCGAAGTGCCAGCAGCGATGCAAATCGTCGCAACGAGACTGACCTGGTGGGGGGCGGCACCAGCTTTAGTCGGATGTGTTCGCCATTCCGCACAAACTCTAATGTACCTGCGTCAAAGTCGTTCGTCACTCGCCGTAGTGATTTCAGCCACACCCTTCCTAGAATCACCTCCGGACCATGTACTGGAAGAATGTGTAAATCCACCAGAAACACATGATTTTGCACAACGATCTGTGTCTGTCTCGATGCCCAAGAGCACAATAAGGATTCGCCGTTTCCCATATAGACCCTAAAGGGTCGCACCTTCTGTAGCGGAAGCGCCAACCGTTCAGCCACGCGGGGATGTAGAAAGTCGTGTGAACTCCCCGTATCCACCAGTATGCGCACCTCCGCCGTGCCAATCATACCTGCCAGCTCAATATTGTCCTCCTTCTGCCTCCCTTCCATCGCAAAGATATGCGAGATGTCTGCCGTAACCAGCTGATTCCCCGGGTCATCCTCCATCTCCTCTGGAATTTCATCCTCCGAATCTTCCTCCATACCCATATATACCAAAAACTTTCCCTTACAGTTGTGGCCTGGAACCCATTTCTCCGGGCACCACCAACAAAGGCCCAAGCGCGAACGCTCCGCTTTCTGCGCTGGCGACAGCTTGAGTACCGGTAAGTTAGAGTATTCAGAAAATTTATGTTGAGGAGGCCTCGGAACCTGCTGCGACGGGGCTGGTAAAGCCATAGGCTGGCCTGATTGGCGTTGCTCAAAGCGACCACCACTACGCCTCTGAAAACCCGTCGACGGCTGTGATCTGTCAATGCAGCTGTCGTATTCCACGGCTAACGCCATGGCTGCGGCCACCGAGGCCGGATGTTGATGCTTAACCTGATTCTTCACCGGTTGTGCTAGGCCCTCGATGTAAATAGGTAGTAGAATATACTCTGGTACCCCGCGAACACGATTCAGCATCGTCTCGAAGGACGAATTGTACTCAGCCAATAAACCTGTCTGCTGTAGCTTCGCAATAAGTCCAATAAAATTCTGAAAGCATTGTGGGTCGAAACGCCGCCAAACGTCTTCTAGAAAATCAGACCAATTGGCATACGGATTGTTGTCTCTGTAATTAAAAATCCACTCTGACGCCTGTCCTTCAAACATCATCACCACGTAGTGTAACTTTTGGTCATCCGGTGTTCCCATATGATCAAAATAGTATTGCACCTTCGATATCCAATTCGCTGTCTCTGATCCGTCAAAGCGTGGTGGTTTCATCTTCTTATAGCGCGGTTTCTCTGAATGGTACTGATCGTAGCGCGGTGGATCGGAAAATCCCCCAGTGTCTTGTCTACTCCAAGGGCTGTCCCAAGCTGTCGATCGCCTCTCGCCGCGGATCTCCTGTCGATGACAAGGGTTATCCCACGCGGTCGTCTGTTTGCCCCTGTTCCAGTTGCTGCCGCTGCCCTGGTGCTCCCAGGCAGATGTCCTGTGACGATGTGTGTCACGCGATGAGGGTCCTCCGAACCCTAATTGTGGTTGTGAAGCGACCGACGTTGCTGTAGTAATTATCGGTCTCTGGAATGTCGAGTCTCCTCTCCTACCGTGCCAATCTGCATAAGGTGGATCAGGATCAGGCCTAGATTGTGGCGGCGAGGTGTTGGATCGGCGTTCTGACGCATCCAAACGGACTTCTACTCGGGCAATTGACGCTAGTACATGTTCCCAAGCCAACGCCGACGCATTCAAGGGTGCGGTCGACGTCGGAAGCTGCTCTAGCCCGCGAATGACGCTGGTGGAAGATACCACCATCGGTTCTGTACGTGTAGCATTCAGATGTGCCATAGATAAATGAGTTCGACAATGAAGGCACCACTTGTTAGGGCCAAACTCCCTAACTCCGGTAGAATGCCTCCGTGAAGTCGCGGAATCGTTTGCCCGACGATCAAACACGGCAAGAACGAGGGTTTTGAAGCAGTGGAAAGTAAATTGCATAAAAATATCTTATTTCTTAAGAGGTGAAATAAAATACACGCATATTTATACTAGGACCCTAGGGTTGATTCGACCTACGATCCGGGAAAGAATCAACGAAGAAAACCCGGAAAGGAGCTTATAATCCGCTCGACGCAAAAATAATTAAAAATAAACAATAATAATCCCCTGAAAGATAAGCTGTAAACATTCATTGAGAGAAAGAAGGCAAAATATGATCTGAATTTTATTTTGATTTTCAATGATGAAGGAGTATTACAAGTCCCATATTTATAGCTAGAATTGCTAGGTTAAAGGGACCAAAATCTAGCTATCAAAATCAATTAAGATCGTCCAATGGAAAAGGAATATGGTAAGAAATTAACTCAACATGGTAACAAATAATCTCAGCGAGATTGGTGCTCATCATATTTTCCAACGTCAATATTGCAGAATCATGACAGCTTGCTACTCTTTGGCTACTTCTTGATCAGAGTTTTAGTTTTCTTCAATGGCGGCATTGCTCGACATAGGAGCACTGCTAACACTCCCCCGCAAATCGATCGCGGATGTAGAACAGACCCCAAGTTTGTTGCGAAGCTGGGAGAAGAATTGGAACGATAGAGGTTTTGTGAAGATGTCGGCAATTTGATCAATGGATGGAACATGTCGAAGATCAACAGCACCAGCTGCAACTTTGTCCCGAACAAAGTGAATATCAAGCTCAATATGCTTAGTCCGAGCATGAAGAACAGGATTTGATGCGAGGGAAATGGCACTGAGATTGTCAACCCAAACAATAGGAGGAGCAGGAAGCTTAATCCTGAGTTCATGTAGAAGAGAACTCAACCAGGTTACTTCAGAAACTACTTGGGCCAAACTACGGTATTCAGCTTCGGTGCTTGAGCGGGAAACGACAGATTGCTTCTTCGAGCACCAAAAAATGAGACTCTTCCCAAAATAGACGCAGTAACTAGAAACCGAGCGTCGATCATCAAGATCAGCCGCCCAATCTGAATCACAAAAGGCAGTAAGCTCCAAGGCAGATTTCCGAATATGGAGTCCAAGATCAATGGTGCCTGCAAGGTATCTCAAGATACGTTTCACCGCCTTCCAATGATTATCTAGAGGACAAGCCATATATTGGCTTACTTTATTGACAGCGAAGCTGATCTCTGGTCGTGTGATGGTAGCATATTGCAAGCTTCCGACAGCGCTGCGATAGAGTTTGCCATCAACCAAAGGACTGCCATCAGATTTACTGAGTTGAGAGCTGGAAATCATGGGGGTAGCAGCACCTTTAGCATCCTGCATTTGAGACTTGACAAGAATATCTTTTATATATGCAGACTGACTAAGAAGCAAACCATCAGCAGTTTTAGAGACCTCAATGCCCAGAAAATGTGAAACTTCACCAAGATTCTTGAGAGAAAAATGAGAGTTGAGGTCGGAGATGACTTTCTGAACTGCAGTGGCATCATTACCAGTAATGAGCATGTCATCGACATAAATCAATAGGTAGAGAACTTCCTTGCCACGGATTCTGTAGAACAAAGAAGTATCAGCTCGTGATTGAGAAAACCCAAACCCGAGAAGGACTTTCTGCACAGCAAGAAACCACGACCGAGAGGCTTGCTTGAGACCGTATATAGACTTGTTCAGTTTACAAACCATACCAGGAGGGCCCTTTTCAAAGCCAGGAGGTTGGCGCATGTAAATGTCTTCATGTAGATCACTGTGTAGAAAAGCATTGTTCACATCCAAGTGAACAACAGACCATCCGAAAGATACAGCCAAAGTGAGAATCACACGAATAGTATTGGGCTTTACCACAGGACTAAAAGTCTCATGGTAATCAAACCCGGCTTCTTGTGAAAAACCTTGGGCGACGAGACGAGCTTTGTGTTGAGCAATCTCGCCACTTGAATCCTTCTTAATTCGGAATACCCATGTGCAACCTATCAAGTTCTTTCCCGGAGGTAGAAAAGTAAGAATCCAAGTCTTGTTGCGCAAAAGAGCAAGATACTCGGCATTCATTGCCAACCTCCAACATTTAATAGCCAGTGCAACAATGACCGATTTCGGAATGGTGAGAGATGGATCATTGCTGCAAGAAATAGTGAGAGCACGAGGCTTGGATATGCCTGCCTTACTTCTCGTCGTCATATGGTGAGTGGAAACAGCAGGAGGAGATGGCAGGCTAGGAGAAGATGATGATGAGGATTTAGAAGAAGTAGAGTGAGTAGATTGAGGGGAAGGAACGGTAGTGAGAGGGATAGGAGAATGCACCTCAATAGCCTGAGAAGGAGAGCTGGTACCACTCGAGCTTGATGGAATTGGAGGATTTAAAGGAGTGGGGGAAGATCCAAAGAAGAGGGAGGGTCTGAAGGAGTGGGAAATGTAGAATAGATAGGAGGAGGAGGATCAACATAGATTGGACTGGGAACATGAGAAGGATTATTCATGGGATATTCACGGAAAGGGAAAATAGACTCATCAAAAAGAATGTCGCAAGTGATGACAACTTTTCCAGAGGACAAGAGGGCTTTGTATCCTTTGTGGGAAAGACTATAACCAAGGAAAGTTGCTGACTCTGAACGAGGTTGAAGTTTGTGCTTAGTATATGGTCTGAGATGTGGATAACATAGACACCCAAAGACTCTAAGATCATGATAAGAAGGTTTAGTGTGCAAAAGCTTTTCAAAAGGAGAGAGATGTTGGATGGTGTTGGAAGGCAAGCGATTAATTATATAAACAGAGGTTGCAAAAGCATCATCCCAGAATTTGGTGGGGAGACTAGCTTGGGCCAAAAGAGCTAAGCCCATCTCAACAATGTGACGGTGCTTACGTTCGGCAAGTCCATTTTGTTGGGGTGTATATGGACATGATACACGATGGTGAATACCAGAATTTTGGAGAAAGGTAGTTAGACTTCTATACTCTCCTCCCCAATCAGTTTGTAAGGATTTGATTTTGTGATCTAACTGATTTTCGACCATGTTTTTGAAGTTAATGAAGACATCATGGACTTCACTTTTGGCTTTTAAAAAATAGATCCAAGTGAATCGACTATATTGATCCACAAAACTAACATAATATAAAAAGCCATTACGGGAAGCGATGGGAGCAGGTCCCCACAAATCACTGTGAATGAGCATGAGAGGTTTAGTACAAGAAGAAGAGGATGGAGAATAAGGAAGTCGGTGACTTTTAGCAACACAACAAGGATGACACAATATGCTCTTTTTTATTGAAGTAAAAGGAACATTACAACTGTGTAAGATCTTTTCTACGGTAGGAAAAGCACAATGGCCTAATCTCTTATGCCAAAGGTCTATGCTAACAGAAGTAGTGTTGCCAACAGGCACTTTAGAAAAAGCTGGAGTTGGAGTGTGCAGAGACACGGAGTATGCTGAAGGAAAGAAGCTGCTTTGATTGAAATTTGAAGGAGAACTCGAGGACTTGTGAAGAGTGAATTTGTATAACCCTTGATCAAGTATGCCCTTGAGGAGGGTTGCCTTGGAAATCTGATCCTTCACATAGCACACATCAGGATGGAATTCAAAAAAGACCTTATTATCTTTAGAGAAGTTTGAAACACTAAGAAGATTTTTGGTGATTTGAGGGACAAGGAATATGGTAAGAAATTAACTCAACATGGTAACAAATAATCTCAGCGAGATTGGTGCTCATCATATTTTCCAACGTCAATATTGCAGAATCATGATAGCTTGCTACTCTTTGGCTACTTCTTGATCAGAGTTTTAGTTTTCTTCAATGGCGGCATTGCTCGACATAGGAGCACTGCTAACATCCCCAAATAACTAAAGTCACAAAATAGAAATAAACTAACAAAAATAGATAAAAGTCAGCCGCTTCAATGCTTGACAAAATCGCCAAAGTGATCTGGTTGACGTCTCTGACGGCGCGACCGGTCCTTGGCGATTGTCCTCGTCGTCTCTTTGCTGCCTTTGTCCACCGTATCCACGTCCATCTCCTCCACATGCTGCTCCGGGCTGGTCTCCCTTAGACGAGCTGACTGTTGCACCGTAACAGGTAGCTTTTCGTATTCTTAGTGAATTTAATCAAATATTATTTGTTATAATTGATTGGCACCTCTCTTACTCCCTGTGATTTAATTGTAAACATATGGGGTGAATATTGTGCATTAAAATGCACATTAATGCTGGGAGTTATTTTTGTTGAAATTAACATGCAATCATGCATAAAAGGTGGAGTGTGGTATCAAACATTTAGAAAAAAGAGTAATGATTTAGAGACATAATGTCTCCAAGACATAATACCCTTATATATATTTACTATACATATAATTTACATTGTGACTAATTTACCCTAACATTATAATATTAAATAGATATATACTAATTAAGGAAAATTTAACCAAATAAGTTATTCTTATCTAAATGCATATATGTTAATTGGAGATAAACTTAATCATCCACTAGAGTAATGAATTTAAAAAAATTTCAATCAAAACCATTCTTGTCGTGTAAATTTTTAAAACAATTAATTAAAAAATCAGTAATTTAGATTATCAGTATTAATTAACACATTACATAACTAAATTATTATATTTAATTATAAAATAATTTGATAACTTAAATAGCATTATATGATTTTTCAAATAGATGTTTATTTAATCATTCTATAATTTATTTTTTAGCCTTTTTTTTATCCGTTGTGCTATTCTTTCATAACTTATTTTTTTCGTTAAATTTTCTGAAACATTTTGTCAATGTAGTAACAATGAAATCATTCATTTAATAGTATATGAAAAAATATGTAAAATATTAAACATTTATCTTATTCAGATTGGTTTATATAATAAAATAATATACTATTTTTTCATTATCTTTTCAAATTTTTTTGTTATTTTTCTTTGCTTTAATTAAATTTAATATTTTTTATTTAATTAAGCTAGGGCGTCTAATATTTTAATATAAATATATAGTTTTAAAATATTAAATAGATGAGTTAATAAAATACAATTAATTTTTATTCATATTCGAATATATCGTTTTAAATATTAAAAATCAAAGAAATTATTAATTTAATACAGAAATAATTGGATGAATCTACTTTTCTCATTTTAGATTATTTTAATATATCACATATCAACTAATTGATTAAGAATTAAAAGTAATAAGAATCATAAACTCTACTAATATTATAAAATAGTACAGAGTATTATTTTTTTAGAGTTAGGAATTCTAATATTTGCAAAAAAAAAGGTACTAGGAAATATTAAATATGTAGCTTTAAAATGTTAAATATATAAGTTAAGAACATGTGTTTATATTTTTAATCGAATTGTTATATTTTTTTTAAAAAAAGAAAATTTTGGAACGTAAAAATTTAATATCAAACTTATGAAAATTTCAAAATCAAAACCACATACTAAATTAGTATTAACACATTATAGATAAAATTTTACTTTGTTCCATGATATAGTGAATTTAGTTAAAAACTTTAATATTTTATAAAAAAATAGAGAAAATACGAACTATAGCAGTAAAATATTAAAGAATTGAACAAAGAGCTATAAAATAGAAAATATTAATTATATATATTTAAATATTAAATGTAGATGAGTTAAAGAACATACATATAATTTTTTTTATTGAGATTCTACGTAACATTCCAAAAATTAAGAATTAAGAAACTGAAATTTTGGCTAAAAAATTAAAATTAAAATTATGAAATTCTTAAAATCAGAACTGTAAACTTAATGAATACTATATTCTATATTAAATTTTAATTTATAGCATGCTACAGTTATTTGAGCTAAGATAGTGGTCCATACAGAAAAGAAAAAATATTAATTATATATTTTAATATTAATTACATATTTTAAAAATATTAGTTAGATGAGTTATGACTTATTAGTGTGCGATTATTTATTGATCACTGTTAAACATAATCTTTCAAAAATTATAAATTAAAGAAACTATAATTCTATAAAATAAAAAATTAAAATTAAAATTACAAACAATTCTATAAAATAAAGAATTAAACTTAAAACCGTAAACACTAAACTCAATTAGTATTCGTACACCATGTATCAAATTTAATTTATTGCATGTTATAGTTAAATATTTTAATATATTTAAAATATGAAATAGATGATATAAGAACATATGATTTAGTGTAGGTTCAACTGTAATGGTCCAACATTTAAGAATTTAAAGAAATCAAAATAAAAAAAATAAAAAATTAGAACTAGAGAATTCTTAAAATCAAAACCATATACTCACTTAATTAGTAGTATTAATATATAATATAGTATTATCAAATTTTAATACGTTGGGTGTTATATTAAAGTGAGCTAAAAACTTTATTATTTTATAAAGATTATTGTGAATAAAATGTGACTAAAGGAATAAGTTTATCAATATTGAAGATTATAGTATTATAATTACAAAATAATTATTTTTTGTCACATGTTATAGTAACTCTGAGCATTTACAGTTCAAAAATATTAGATAACTAGAAAAATATTAGTAGAATTAAATCAAGTGGAATTTTGGAACTAGAAAAAAATGGTGAGATTGTGGACTTCTTCCTAAACAAAATAGTGGAGTATAAAATTAAATCCAATATATGATGCTACCGATATTAGGTAGAGAGATTGGAGATTAATGTGAGATGATTAGAGAGAATATTTGCTTAAATCATGTCATCCATATAAATGCACATAACTTTCCTAAACAAGTCATTCTTAAATAAAAATAAAAATAAATGTTTTTATATGCACAAGGGTAGTATGGTATATGTACAAAACATTAATTTAAATAAAAATATGAAACAATCTAAAATGACTACTTTGACCTCATTATGTCTTAGACATTATGTCTCCAAAACATTTTTGAAGAAAAAAATGGACGATCTATTTGACATTGTCTTCTTGAACTCTTTAAGATTGGTTAAGCCATGAATTACATTTAGATCTGAAACGGTTGGCTGGAACTTTAATGCATAATGATGAGAGGCTTTTTTTGTTTTTTTTACAATTTTTGTTAATTTATCTTTATTCTAAAAGAAGAGTAATGCCCAAAAAGGGTATTATGGAGTGAGTATTATTTGCATAGCGTTGAAACTGAAAGTCGTTTAGTTATTTAATACTGCAATTATTTAAACTACTAGTATTTACTAATGACTGCATTCTTTTTTTACAACAATGCATTTTAATTTGTCAAACGTGGTGATAAATTGAGTAAATTCAATTGGCAACATTAATTAGTGCTGTTAGCCTTCTATAGTTAGGCAATAGGCACTGCCAAATTTGAACCCTCTAATTCTTGTACTACTTACTAATTTAATTTTCCAATGTGAAGTTACAATAGTAACAATACTTTTCCAATGTGAAGGTACAAATACTATGTCTAAATATATGTATTTACTAATTTAATTTTTCAATGTGAAGGTACAATAGTAACAATACTTTTCGTAGGGTTTGTTGTGGTAAGATAGATAATTTTTCTCTCTTAAACTTATTTTAACTAAAAAGACATAATAATGTGTTTTATAATATTTTTGCCTCATAAAAATGTATTTCATCACATAAGCAAAGTGAATCGAAATTGCTCTAGGTATTCGAACAGTTAAGAAAAATGTACTCCCTTTGTATATAAATATATAGACATTTGGGACGGCACGAGTCTGAATGTACCATTGGTAAAGGTAAGACGAGAGAGATAGAAAAAAAGTATTTATAGTATTATTAGGGAAGAACGAAGCCCACAAATGAGAAGCTATTTTTATGGGATAGACCAGAATGGAAGATATCCATATTTTTATGGGACCGAGGAAATAATCTTATTGTCCTTTGAAATACCAACAACACTTGGTCACCCAATCATCAGTGTCAGATCACAATTCACAAGACTCACAATGTTATTGCCCTCTAACTAGTGGCATATCCAGAAATTCATAACCACAAGGTCAGAAAAAATAGTTTCTTTATATAATATTTAAATAATTATTTTAATAAAAATACATTACTATTCATAAAAATCTCCTCCTCTTATTATCAAGGACAACCTAAGAAAATACATCAATAAATCATTACGTTTGTTTAAACTAATGTGTTGATAAATAAAAAGGTAATTGCAGAATATATGATTATGTTGCAGTTACAACCAATTGAAAAAAAAAATACTAATAACAGCATTCTATTTACAGAATAATAGAAATATGATTAACAGTTATCTATACTATTTTTATACCAAAATTCACAGTGAACATCACACCTCCAATTTCGTTTTAACACTATAATAGGAGTAGTAGTTCTAAATAAATTAAATAGGACAAATCCTCTTGCATATATTCACAGTGGAAAACCAAATACCCTCTCTGCACTAAATTAGGATGGCGACGCTCGAGCAAGGTTGAATCCGGATTACACGTGGTTCTCTGGCGACGGCACGATTAATTTGTACTCTCTCAGTAACCTAAAAATAGAAATTTTTTCCTTTTTGGTCCTTAACTTAAAAATAGAAATTCTCCATTTTTGAAAAGTTCTTTCAATCTATGAGTTCGAACCCAATTTCCACTAACACACTTTTTCTTTCTACATCTCTCTTTTGCCAATTTCAAATTCAAACTCGTGCCGTTTCAAGAATTTCTATTTTTAAAACACGGAGAGAGTATTATTCACTGTTTTAACTTTAAACCTAGCAAAATAGTATAGAGCATTGGTGTATTTATTTAAATGACAACGCCAAAAGTAGCAAATTAAACACTAGATTAAATCATAGTACCTCATCCTTTAAAAATATACACTATTTCTGTTTTTGTCAATCTCTTTTTTACTTTATCAATTATGTATAAGACTTGCGCGTTGTTTCAAAAGTTTCCATTTTTTAAAAGACGGAAATAATAGCATGATGCCTTCTATACTTACGTAACCTTACCATTGCAATATGGTACTTGATGTGAGATTAATTTCAAACATAGCCTCGCACACACCCCACGACACCCCACAGAAAAATACTCCCACCGTCCATGATTAAATGCCCCATAGTTGACCGACACGAGTTTTAAGAAATCATTTGACTTTATAGATGAGCAAAAAAAGTTAGTGGAATATATGGTCGCTCTACTTTTATAATAAAATGTGATTGGAATGATTTAGTGAAATGTATGATCCACTTACAAAATAGAGTAAAAAGTTATATGAAACATTAATTGGTGGATGAACGGAAAAAGGAAAAATGAGACATTTAATAGTGGCCTGAGGGTGCGAGTCATTGGAATGTGTGTTCTCCTTACTTCTCGGGGTCACGCATCTACAATAATTTCCCCAATTTGAGCATGCTTAAACGTTGACGATCTTATGAGATCGATAGTGGAAAATAAGGCACACTTAATTAGTTGGCATAGTAGCTCTTATAAAATTTGTTAAGCTCTTTTCTAATATGCATGCAATCTCATAACTGTATATTCTCGGAATCCCGTTCTTTCATGTGAGTTTCGGTTAATTCATATACTCCTCACTTAAAGTAGGAGTCGCTCCTTGCCCGTGTCTTTGCACCGACGATCTACTCTTGCCTCAACGTTATAAAAAATTATCTTCATTAATCGTTGTGATTATATAGTCATGTGTATTGATATGCATTTTTAGTTCGTAAATTGGTTATCTTTTATAATCGGACAATACACAGTCAAATTTTATAGTCATGATGGTATTGTACAAAATTTTATAACTTGTCTTTCGATTCTTGAATCATGGTTTTCAATGCTTTCGCAGTTTCAAGTTGAATTTGTGGTCTTTTGAGTTCTACTCGGTGTTGCATGCAATCATTGTAAATCAAAATTAATACATATATAAATATCTTCTCCATGATTTGTTTATAATGGGATACAAAATGAAGCATCAAAACAAGCTAGAATAATTATATGCATGCATATATATAAGCATGCTTAGTGCTTGTTTAGATGTTACATTTTATTTTATTACTAAGTAAATGGAGAAGACTACTTATGATGATATGTAGCATAACACCCCTTAATTAAAAATGTTCAAGCTAAACGATGGCGCGGTGAAAATCCCAACGAGACCAAGCAGCGTGTTAACGAGGGTGCTCACGAGAGAGACATTGCTGGTAAGGGCGCCGTTGAGGGCGCCTAAGGTGGGGCAGATTGTGGAATTAAGAGGAAGGTTAACGATAATGTTACATGGTACGGATCCGTTGACGAGAGGGCCTATCGCAGCACGTAAAATTGGGAAACCGATGGCAATATTTCCATTGAGGCCGGTGACGCCATTGACGAGCGTCCCCACCGGTGTAAAGACACTGCTGCAGTTCAGGCGCACCGGCACTCCCGGGATCCCTACCGCCCCAGGGGGGCAGTTTCCGTTGGATGTGCAGCAGAGTCTGCCAGTGATGAGGCCGCTCAAGTCATTTTGGCCCAAGGCGAGAGGAGTCAAGAGGAGGAGAGCCGCCACAATCAAGGCAGGGGATTCACTGTAACCCATTCTTCTTCTAATCTCTATTTTGATTTCTTGTGTTTCATTCTATTTATAATGCCATTTCCTCCCATTTTTGCATTTATGTATGCGTTGAATTTGGAACTCGTTATTAATTACTGCAATTATTTGTATTTACAAATAATGGATGCATAGTAGTATTTTTTTTTAATCTCAAATGCATTTTGTCAAGCGTAATAACAAAATGAGCTATTGGCAACATTTAGTGCTAATAGCCTTCTATATTTAGGCAATAGGTACTGCCAAATTTGTGGATGGGGATCCTCTGCGCTGCTCCACACAAAAGAATAAAATAATTAAATAAATTAAATAAAATAAATTAAATAAAAATGTGTTATTTTAATAGTTTGCATGGAGCAGCAGAGGCTGCTGTGCTGAAATGCACAGCAGAGGATTTCACCCCAAAATTTGTGGATCCATTAATTTTAAATACAATCCTAAGTATTATCAACTGTGACGTTGTTAAGACAACGAAGTGCAGTTCAGTTAGTAAGACGCTTTACTTCAAACCTATAGGTCAGAAGTTTGAGTCACCATAGGATAGATGGTAACCATTGTTCATCCTCTTCAAAAAAATAAAAAATTGTGCCGTTGTTAATTTGATTTTTTTTATGTAAATAATTCTTGTATATGTCTAGATATCTGTATAACTCTTCTATCCTCAGGATATTTTACTTAAAATAGCATAAAATATGTTTTTTATTACTGTGTTTTTTATTATTGTGTTTTTGCCTCATTTCATCGCGGGTATACACAAAATTATACTCACGACTCAAATTTCACAAAATTTCAAAACGACACCGTTTGAGGTCGTCTTCTTTTGAATTTTTTTTTCCGCATATCAGAGTGACTATCGACAAGGCTAGTATTTTTTTCCAATCCTTAATTAATTCATCCTTGCGATTAAGAAAAGGTACTCGTACTAAAAATGGGCCAAAAACAACAAAAATGGCAAATTGTTATCAACTTATCATAATGCGAAACATCTAGCTTTACTTTGGAAAGTTAAATAGAGTATTTACATTTTTAGAATATTTTAAACATCCTACGCATACCATTGCGCCACAAATCCAAGTGTTTGACATTTTGCTTTTAAATAATTTGATTGAATAGATGAATAATTAAAGCATATCATTAATCATTTTTTGGTCCATTGATATAAGAGTAATGTCATCGGCTTCTATACCAGCTCTAATATCATGTAGAAATGAGACATTCACCTCATAAAATCATCCACTCATTTGTAGAGGATTAAGAATCACCATTTCAATAAGTCCATTATTATTCGTCATGATAGTGTTCGATACGTGTGCAGAATTGGTAAAATATAAAAAAAATGATTAGAGTATCGTAAATTGGTATGTGGTCCAATTCATTAGAGCTAGATACAAACTTATTTCAATAGAAGGCTACTTTTTGTTGACAATCTGAAATGAAAATAAGACTATTGATTGTAGACTATATTTTCGTTACCTATCTCTTCCGGTTGCACGCATACTTTCACTCTTCTTCTCCACATTATATACAATTTCTCCACGCATACTTACTTGGTTTTGGCTTACGGTTATGGCCATTGTAGCTGGTTCTTTGGCTTCGCTGGCAACGAGGAGGAAGAAGAAGCTGCCTCCAGGTCCAAAAGGGGTCCCTATTCTGGGAAATCTACACACGCTGGGGAAGAATCCCCACCACGATCTGCAAAGGATTGCCAAAGACCACGGCCCCATTATGTACATGCGATTTGGGTTCGCTCCAATCATCGTCGTTTCATCTCCTGAGGCAGCTGAGCTTTTCCTCAAGACGCATGACCTGGTTTTCGCCAGCAGACCACCTCAGCAGGGTTTTAAGTATCTCGCATGGGGTCAGAGGAATCTGGGATTTGGGGCTTACAGTCCGTATTGGCGGAACATGCGCAAGCTATTCACCTTGGAGCTGCTCAGCACCCTTAAGATCAATTCTTTCCGATCTATGAGAAGGGAAGAGCTTGCTCTTTTTGTTGAATCCCTCAAGGAAGCATCCCGACAACACGTTGCCGTTGATCTTAGTGCCAATCATCTCAATGCAATCCCGACGTTTCGGTTGCAGAACTAGCATGTGAAGCAAACTTGTTAAAATTTGCTTCCTGAAAGCAATCTATATAGAATCAAAGTAAGAAAGTACTCACAATCAGGCTATGTGTTAATAGAATATGAGATGTACGTAAGTTTTACTATAATTATATAATGTGACATTTTTATTGTTTTGCTATTTTTCCACTATCCCCAAAATATAAGATAATTTAGCTCGGTGAAATGTTAATTAAATATTTGAACAATTGATCATAAACTTCACAACTTTAACTTTTATACAGTATGATTTTAGTTTTTCCACAAATTTAAAACTTGATTGTAAGTATTAGTTTTTTCCAAGCACAAGTTGCAAAGCCGCCCATAATTAGCGGCAACTCAAAATATAATAATTGATTGTCGACGATATTTTCATTATCTATCTCTTCCACGCTTACTTTTCCCTCCTCTTCTCCACATATATACACACACATTACATACAATCTCTCTTTCATGCACTCTCTCTCCTTTCTATGCGACAATTTATTATCCAAAATGCATTTGATAGTTGACATCAAGATTATCAATGCAATAGTTTAAACATAAATTAGAATGATTGATTAGGCTTGATTAAGCTTAAATAACCTTAAGATGCTAGAAGAAGTACTCCCTCCCTCCCGCATTACTTGCCCTATATTCCTTTTTGGGTATCCCATGATCCTTGCACTCTTTCTATTTTGCATAAAAATTAGTGTTAGTTAAACATCCCCTTATTACACTTAAAATGCTAAATAATGGATATTAATTAATAACCCATCAATCCCACCAACCCATCCACCGCTCATTTAGAAAAATATACGTCGATCTCTCTTCTAGCTCATTCTCTCTCCAACCTCACTAAACTCTTCGGCCTCTCTCTCTAAAAATACTAATTTAACCACGGCGCTCCGAACCTCAACCATTTTTCCGTCGGCGACAACCTGCAAAATGGTGGGTGGGTTAACTCACAATTTAAAAATTTTCATCTGCCGCCATTTAGATTTTGGGGCTGACTTTTGATTTTAAAATTTGAATATACATGGCCTTTTTACATTTTGTTGTTTACAATTCAAAGTGTATACACATAAATTTGCTTATTTACTATTCAAATTTAATAACATTTTCAAATTTTGAATATATAAAAAATACAGATATAAAAAATTGGATATAAAAAATTAAATTAATAATATAACTAAAACATCCGATCACTTTACCTACTTTATTACCCATTCTACTTAAAACACTAATAAGAGCATTCCCATTCGTGTTCATTGGCAAAAGTACGAATGTGGACCCGGACCCACTTTTATTCATTTTTTAATCTCTGTTCTTAGGCAAAAGTACAATACCCATATTCATGCTCTTCCGCAAAGACAGGCTCAAGGATCTCACCATTCTATTATTCAATTTAAATAGAAACATTTTCACAATATTTAAATGCATTAAAAATACCCAGAATTCTATTACAAATTAAAAAATAAAAATTACATAATTCAAATCCTAAAAATTAAAAATTACATTAATTAAAATCCTAAAAATTAAAAATTACATAATTAAATTCATAAAATTTTAAAAAAAAACCACTACTCGCTGCCGAATTTCGCTCAATTGTGTTTGATTAGGTCTTCTTGTAGCTCAATGTGGGTTTTGTATCGCGCATTATGTGTCTTGTTTCGATCCTCTCACCCACCGTCGTATGCACACCTCGGCGTGGGGGAGACCTCATGGTTGAGCTTCCGGCTTCATCCTCGTCGTAAAAGTTAGCTGTCATCGGTCCTTCGTCAGCTATAATCATGTTGTGCAAGATAATACACGTGTACATGATGTCGGCGATATTCTTAACGTACCACAGCCGAGACGGAACCTTCACAATGTTGAATCGGCCTTGAAGGATCCCAAAAGCTCTTTCGACGTCTTTCCGACCAAACTATTGACGCTGCGCAAAAAGAATCCGTCTCGGGTCTTGCGAATTGCTGAACGTCTTCAAGAAAGTCGACCACCTTGGGTAGATACCATCGACGAGATAGTAACCCATGTGGTATGCATTTCCGTTGACGGTGAAGTCGATCGCCAGTGCTATACCATTCAAAACATCATCGAAGAGTGGTGAAGAATAGAGCACGTTCAAGTCGTTGTTGGATCCGACAACACCGAAATATGCATGCCAAATCCATAGGCGGTAGTCGGCGACCGCTCCGCCTTTGTGGTCGCTTAAGTATTGCCCCCTCCAAGTAGTCGGACAATTCTTCCACTTCTAATGCATGCAGTCAATGCTGCCAAGCATACTGGGAAAATCGTGGACTGTTTCGTGAAGATGAAGCAACCGTTGACAATCTTCGGTAGTGGGTGCCCGAAGGAATTCCTCACGGAAAGCAGAACGAACGCCGTCGCAAAAAATTTTGAGGCATAGGATTCGAATTGACTCACCTACATGCAAATACTCGTCGAAGAGGTCAGCCGTTTGCCCAGTAGCAAGTTGTCGGATGGCACAAGTACACTTTTTGCAACGCCGAGAGACTTTGTCGACCGGCTGCGTCTCTACGTGATTGAAAGTATTCAACACGGGCGGACAATGTGTTGATAATACGCATAAACAACCGTTTTGACATGCGAAAACGGCGCCGAAAGTAATCTTCTGGAACCCGCGGCTCGTCGGAAAAATAGTCAGCAACGAGCTTTTCGTTGGCTCCCTCCCGGTCACGATGGATGTAGCGGCAAGTTGATCTAGTTGTTCGAGGAGGAGGGGCGGGGGTATTGGCGGCGACATAGGCTTCATAGGCGGCACAATATTGTTTATAGTATTCTTGTTCTTCGCGCTCCGCTTCCGCAATAATATCGATGAATCCATTTTTAAATTTTTTAGAGAGGGTTTGAGTGAGAGAGGAAGATGCAGATGAGTTGTATGAACAAATATGAATGAGAGATAATTTGATATGAAAAGTGGAGATGAATGTGTGTATTTATAGATGATTTTGGGATAAAAATAAAAAAATAAAAAAATTCAAAAAAACAGTAATAAACAACTCTATTTTTTGGGAATCCAAAAATATATATTTTTTTAATTTTTGGTATTATTTTCGATTTAAAAAAAAAAGCAAATTCCAACGGCTAAGCCGTTGACCAATCGCGTGCCGTAACATCAACCTGCTCAGCGGCACGGACGTGCTCTTATTATCGAGCAACACCCTGCCGTCAGGCCGACGGCAATGCGGCGGCGGACAACGCTCGCCGCGCCGTCGGCACGGACGACCGCTGCAGATGCTCTAACTCATTCCTTAATTTTCGTGTTCAAAATGAAATGTGCAACTAATGCGGGACGGAGATAGTATATAATAATTAATTTATACGAAGAAGTAGATGAATCACTAGACATTAAACGATGGTAGGCAAGCCCACATTAACATTAAATCCATATACATGGAAAAGACGTAGCAAAAATGATATGAATGGAAGCACACATCTATAAAATCCATTCAAACTTATAAGGAGGGTGTGGAAGTAGTGGTGGGCGACTGTGATGTAGATTATGCTACTAATCTGGATAATAGAAAGTCTCAAACTGGCTGTTTGTTTACTATGTTTGGACCAGTGGTTAGTTGGAAGTGAGCTTTACACAGTGTTGTTGCCTTATCAACATATAACACTAACATCAGCTGTGCAAGAAAGCTTTTATATTCAGGGTGTTATTTCAGATTTTGGTTTTGATCAGAAGACCATGGTTGTCCATTGTGACAGTAGCTCAGCTATGTGCTTAGCTAGACATCAGTATTTTCATGAGAGGAGTAAATACATAGATGTGAGACTACATTTAATCAGAGATGAGATTGAGAAGGGAAGAGTGAAGGTGATCAAGATTGACACCTTGCACAATCCAGCTGATATGCTCACCAAGTCTCTAGGAAAGAGACACGTTTGATCATTGCAAGGAGCTGATCAAGGTTTGCTGCAAGAACTGAAGTGTGTACTCAGGTGGAGAATTGTAAGAAATGAGTCCACACTCAGCTCTAAACATGAAGAATTAAAGGATAAAAAAGAGAATAAAAACACTAGCCGTCAGAATTAGTTATTCTATTATGATATGAGCCATCATAGCTCTAGTTCTTGATTCTAGGCTCCAATTCAGTTAGGAGCAGTTACCATTTTGTTTCAACTACTTAAATAGTAGTTTTGCTTGTATCTTGTAGTTATTATTCAGTCAATAAAGAGAATTCCTTTTTTTCCAAGAACCTACTCTCTCTTCATCAAATTAGTGTGTGTTCTCTGTGTGGGTGTTCATATCGAGTGTGTGAATTCCTAAAGAGTGTGTGGGCCTTGTGTGCTGAGTTAACAACTAGAATGATCGGTTAGGTCTGATTAAGCTTAAATAACCTTAAGATGCTAGAAGAAGTATATAATAATTAATTTGTACGAAGAAGTACATGGATGACTAGACATTAAAAGATGTTAGGCAAGCCCACAATAACATTAAATTCATATACATGGAAAAGACGTAGCAGAATTTATATGAATGAAAACACACATCTATAAATCCATTCAAACAAGCTTATAAAGAGATCTATCAATCCTCAATCACACCATAAATTTAGAAAAAAAAAATGGAGCTTACTTGGTTTTGGCTTACGGTCGTGGCCATTTTAGCTGGTTCTTTGGCTTCGTTGGCTACGAGGACGAAGAAGAAGTTGCCTCCAGGTCCAAAAGGGATCCCTATTCTGGGAAATCTACACATGCTAGGGAAGAATCCTCACCAAGACCTGCAAAGGATTGCCAAAGACCACGGCCCCATTATGTACATGCGATTTGGGTTCGTTCCAAACATCGTCGTTTCATCTCCTGAGGCAGCTGAGCTTTTCCTCAAGACACACGATCTTGTTTTTACCAGCAGACCACCTCATCAGGCTTCTAAGCATCTCATATGGGATCAGAGGAATCTGACATTTGGGGCTTACGGTCCGTATTGGCGGAACATGCGCAAGCTATGCACCGTGGAGCTGCTCAGCACCCTTAAGATCAGTTCTTTCCGATCTATGAGAAGGGAAGAGCTTGGTCTTTTTGTTGAATCGCTCAATGAAGCTTCCAGAATACATGTTGCTGTCGATCTTAGTGCCAAGGTCGCGTCCCTGACCGCAGAGATGAGCTGCAGAATGGTGTTTGGTAAGAAATATAATGACAAAGACATTGATGAGAGAGGCTTCAAAGGTGTGGTCCAAGAAGTGATGAAACTAGTTGCAGCTCCCAATTTAGGTGATTACTTTCCTTTCCTTGGAGTCTTGGATCTTCAAGGGCTGGCAAGGAAGATGAAGGCACTCGAAAAAGTTTTTGATAATTTCTTTGAAAAAGTTATAGAAGACCATGTTCGGGCAGGGGATCGTCCTGAGCAGGCCAAAGACATTGTTGATACCATGATGTCCATACTGCAAAGTGGAGAATCTGAATTTCAGTTCGACAGACGTAATATCAAGGCCATTATGCTGGTAAGCACATGGTCTAATGAATAATTCTACATCTTGTTTGGATAAACATTTACTCAGTAATAAGTTGATGACAAATTTCATTTGCAGGACTTGCTCGTAGCTTCAATGCACACAGCAGCAGCATCGGTTGAGTGGATACTCTCCGAACTGTTGAGAAATCCAACAGTTATGAAGAAACTACAGAAAGAGTTGGAACAAGTTGTGGGATTAAAGAGGATGGTAGAGGAGTCTGACCTGGACCAACTCGAATATCTCAACACAGTTGTAAAGGAAGGCTTTAGGTTGCATCCAGTTGCTCCGCTGTTGATACCTCACTATTCTAGGGAAGACAGCAAGGTTAATGGCTATGACATACCAAAAGGATCAAGAATACTCTTCAACACATACGCAATTGGGCGCGATCCAAATCTATGGACTGATCCGGAGATGTTCATTCCAGAAAGGTTCGTTGGCAGTGACATTGATGTTAAGGGACAACATTTCCAGCTCCTCCCATTTGGGTCTGGGAGGAGAGGTTGCCCCGGAATACAACTGGGGCTCATCCAAGTTCGACTGATCTTGTCACAGTTAGTCCACTGCTTCGATTGGCAGCTGCCGAATGATATGTCGCCAGAGGAACTGGACATGAATGCAGAATTTGGCCTTGTTGTTTCAAGGGCCAATCATCTCATGGCAATCCCGACGTTTCGGTTGCAGAACTAGCATGTGAAGCAAACTTGTTAAAACTTGCTTCCTGAAAGCAATCTATATAGAAGCAAAGTAAGACAAGCTAAATAAGTACTCAAAGCCAGGCTATAAGATATCAATATTATATCAAGTCATGTTTGATTATTGCATAGTTGTTCAGCTGAAATATGAAATTTATCAATATGATTAACAATATGATTAACAATTCATCAAACACATTGCGGGCGATCTTAAATAGGCACACATATACCATTCCAATTATCCCCACAAACAAAAAAACCTTCACACAGATATCTACAATCTAAATTCACAATGCAAAGAGGTAAACAAACGACAAATTTACCTTTCAAAAAAAAGGGCTTCCACACACGAGCCCCGCCACTCTCTACTCCTCGTCGTCGCCGCCGCCATCCTCGCCGCCGCCACCCGGGGTATCCGAGCCCGCGTCTGAACCCCCCACCAATGCCCTCGAGGCATCCAAATCCACCTGCATGTTCTCGAGCATCGAGTAGAGGAACATCTTCTCCGTGGGGTCGGTTGCGGCCTTCCACTCTTGGAAGACCTCGAACTTACGTTCCTCCACTCGCTGCCCGTTGCGCCCGCTTTTGGCCAACCGGGCGAGGGCGACGAGCAACGGATGGAGGGGACATCATCCGGGGGGAGGTCGTGGGATCCGCCGCTGCTGCCGCTGTATCGCCGGAATAGTTCAGCCTCTGCTTCTTCGGCCACCCAGCGTCGCACCCCGCCCGGAACTTCTCGTAGTCCTTCAGCAACACATAGCATTCCCAGAAGAGGAACTCCTTATACTTCCCCGGCAAGGGGAACTGACTCTCCGCTATCCTCCAGGCGTCCTCCTCATTCTGCCCACTAGTCAGCTGGCGGAGGGCGTTGGCGTACAACCCCGAAAAACGGCCGACCGCGGCTCTAATGCGCTCCCACCCCTTCCGACACTCCTCCCCGCTGAAGTCCTTCCCGTGCGGGCAGTTCCTCCTGTAGGCAGCTCTAATCTTCGCCCACATGTTGACGACCCGCTGGTTGTTCGCAACCAGCGGATCGTCGCACACCGTCAACCACGCCTTGGCCACCCCGGCGTACTCATCCTCCGTCCACTTCCTCCGGGTGGGGGTGTCGTCAACAGCGGGCTGCGACGACTCGCCGACCGCCTTGGCCTTCCCCTTCGTCTTCTTCTTCTTCGCCGCGGCCCGCCCCGTTGGAACAGGAGTGTCTGGATCCCCGAGATCGATCCCCATCTCATGCAATGACAAAAGGTCATCGCCCGTGAACTGCGTCTCCACTGGGGTCGACGTGTGAGACGAAGCCGTCAAAAAATCAAGAGAGGGACGATACACCGTGTCCCCCCCGGTGGCCCCTGCATCCCTCCCTGCCATATTATCCACATCATCTGCTGCATCATCTGCTGCTGCATCTGGGGCATGCCTCCCCACCCTGACGCTGACTGCCCGCCGCTCCCCTGCCCCTGCTCGACATCCCCCACGGCATACCCCCCTGCATCCCCACCGGCGCTCCAGCCATCATCCCCATCAACTGGCCCCAAGGGACGTTAAACCCTGGGCCCATCTGCCCGCCCATCTGGCCCTATCCCGATCCCACGGGTACCGTGGACGTATGAGAGTCGTTCGTCGCCGGACTGGACTCGTTGTTGTTGTCCATCGCTCGATGATGCTCTTGTACAAAAAGTTAGAGAGAGAGAAAACTCGTTAAAACAAGTGGTGCAAATGAAAATGAAACTAAAATCGCGTATATATAGGTTTTCAAAAAATTAAAAAAAAAAATCGAAAATAGGCGCTGGCCGATCGGCACGCCACAATGGCGGCCAGCGCATCGGCCAGCACCTCTGAATCGGCTAGCCCACGCTGATTCTCTGGCCGATCACCACTGGCCGACTGCAATGGTTCGGCTAGCCGGCATTGTGGATGCTCTAATGATGAGAATACTGGGGCATCTACTATGATCTGTATTTACCACAAAATGTTAATATTAAATGTGACATTTTTTATAATAAAAAAATACTAATGAATTAAGATATTTTATGATGAAGCTCAACGCCTGAGTGCGTACGGGATAGCTAGAGTTGTGTAGTTCAACGAGAGGATGGCATTTGTCTTTTTAATTTTTTGAAAATTTATAGTAAAAAAATCACGTTTAATGGCTGATTCGTCATTAATTATATTATTGTTGCTAATTTTCCAAGATCC
This sequence comes from Salvia hispanica, assembly GCF_029641045.1. Taxonomy (NCBI): domain Eukaryota; kingdom Viridiplantae; phylum Streptophyta; class Magnoliopsida; order Lamiales; family Lamiaceae; genus Salvia; species Salvia hispanica. Next base: position 16,041,653 of record NC_142694.1, read on the forward strand.
TAAAATAAAAAATAATGTAACTAAATTAATGTTGAAGTGTCAATTAAATATTCAATAATTGGTCTCAAATTTTACAAACTTTCGTTTAAGTTTAGGTTTTTCCACAAATTTAAAACTTGAATGTAATTATAATAAACTTTGTTGTTATTATTATTTTTATTTCCAAGCACAAGTTGCAATGCTGCCCATAATTAGCTTCAAACTTGCAAATGGAACATTTTTAATTTGGTATGAGTTGTGTAGATTTGAGATTGTGTGTTTCGATTATGGAATAAATGACATTATAGCATCTCCATTCGTGCTCTTAAATAAGAGCACGGAGGTGGGCCTGAACCCACTTTTACTACTTGTCCTTAGGTAAGAGCACAACACTCATATCCGTGCCCTTTTCCGCAAGGACAAGCTCAAGGGTCCCACCATTCTATTATTCAATTTAAATACTTCAATTACTAAAAACATTTCTACAATATAAAAATACATTAAAATGTAAAAAATACGTACATAATTAAATCCTAAAAAATAAAAATTACATAATTAAAATCCTAAAAAATAAAAATACATAATTAAAATCCTAGAAAATAAAAAAATACATAATTAAAATCCTACAAATTAAAAATTACATAATTAAAGACTAAAAAATATTCCCGTGGAAGACTAGTCCTCTGTCCCCAATATTCTTCGGAGATCCCGTATCATTGCCACATGTATTGCAAGTTGGTCGGGAGTCATGTTAGACCTATCGGTCGCATTGAGTTTACCCAAGAGGGCCCACAACGAGTTGGTCGGGGTTGAGGTGGCACAAAGGGAGCGGGAGCGGGGGCAGATGGAGTCGGGGCGCGACGGCGGTTGGCCATCGCCTTCTTTTTTCCTTGCGGCCGGCGGAAACTGCTTGGGACAGCGTTGGGGCTACCCAAGTTAGTTCCGGCAAGCTAGGTAGCCACTTCATCAGAGGCGTCGTCGGATAGGGCTACCGACCTCGACCGTTTGCTGGAGGAGCTGGAGGAGGATGCTACTATGCCACCGCTATACTTTTCATGATAGCGCGCCTCCTGCCATAAGCTGAGGTACTTGAACGGTTTTAAGTTCAAGGATTGGTAGGTCGCCAAGGCGGCACTGATGATGTCGAGCTCGCTCTTACCGCTCTTCTTGGAGGTAATACCCCTGAAACTTACCGATTGCGTCGTTGGCTCTGTAGATGGAATTGCGCACCATACTATCATTGCGATAGATGGTTCCCTCGGGCCGGTTTTCATTGTACATACGAGTGACGCGCCACCAAAACGTTTCCCCGCTTTGGTTCGTGCCAATGTCCGGATCTTCGGAGACTGCCAAGTAGGCTTTGAATATATGCACCATCTTATCCAGAGTGTACGGGGTGCGGGTACCACGAGTAGGATGAGTAGGAGTAGGAGTAGAAATAGGAGTAGGAGCAGAGCTGCCGCTCCCTCCCGATCCGGGAGGGTTCGGGTGCCCACCCGTATCGCCCATCGGGGGCATCTTGGTCCTCCACCGGGTAAGGCCGGTAGCCACTTGGAACTTGAGAACCTTGGGTTTGAGGAAGGACCGAAAATTGCATTTCCGGACTAGGGAATAGTTGTGAGCCGAACTATTCGTGCCGTTGTTAATTTGATCTTTTATTTATGTAAATAATTCTTGTATATGTCTAGATAGATATCTGTATAACTCTTCTATCCTCAGGTTATTTTACTTAAAATAGCATAAAATATGTTTTTTATTACTGTGTTTTTGCCTCATTTCATCGCGGGGTATACACAAAATTATACTACTCACGACTCAAATTTCACAAAATTTCAAACGACACCGTTTGAGGTCGTCTTCTTTTGAAAAAAAATTTCGCATATCAGAGTGACTATCGACAACACTAGTATTTTTTTCCAATCCTTAATTATTTCATCCTTGCGATTAAGAAAAGGTACTCGTACTAAAAATGGGCCAAAAACAACAAAAATGGCAAATTGTTATCATCATGCGAAACATCGATCTAGCTTTACTTTGAAAAGTTAAATAGAGTACTTACATTTTTATAATATTTTAAACTTCGTAATAACACATACAATTGCGCCACAAATCCATGTGTTTGACATTTTGCTTTTAAATAATTTGATTGAATAGATGAATAATTAAAGCATATCATTAATCATTTTTTTGTCCATTGATATAAGAGTAATGTCATCGGCTTCTATACCAGCTATAATATAACGTAGAAATGAGACATTAACCTCATAAAATCATCCACTCATTTGTAGAGGATTAAGAATCACCATTTCAATAAGTCCATTATTATTAGTCATGATAGTGTTCGACACGTGTGCAGAATTGGTAAAGTATAAAAAAAAAATATGGTATTGTAAATTGGTATGTGGTCCAATTCATTAGAGATAAAAACTTATTTCAATAGAAGGCTAATAATTTTTGTTGACAATCCCAAATGAAAATAAGACTACTGAATGTAAACGATATTTTCGTTACCTATCTCTTCCGGTTCCATGCATACTCTCACTCTTCTTCTCCACATATATACACACACATTATATACAATCTCTCTTTCATGCAAGATCAATGATCTCAGGGGACAACATTTCCAGCTCCTCCCATTTGGTTCTGGGAGTTGAGGTTGCCCCGGAATGCAACTGGGGCTCATCCAAGTTCGACTGATCGTATCACAGTTAGTCCACTGCTTCGATTGGCAGCTCCCAAATGATATGTCGCCAGAGGAGCTGGACATGAATGAGGAAGTTGGCCTTGTTGTTTCAAGGGCCAATCATCTCGTGGCAATCCCGACGTTTCGGTTGCAGAACTAGCATTTGCTTCCTGAAAGCAATCTATATAGAAGCAAAGTAAGTTAAGCTAAATAAGTACTCACAGCCAGGCTATGAGTTAATAGAATATGAGATGTAATTATAAGTTTTATAACTATATAATGTGATATTTATATTTTTTTGCTAATTTTCCACTATCCCCAAACTATAAGATAATTTAGCTCGGTGAAGTGTTAATTAAATATTTGAACAATTGATCATAAACTTCACAACTTTAAACTTTTATACAGTAGTATGATTTTAGTTTTTCCACAAATTTAAAACTTTTATACAGTATTAGTTTTTTCCAAGCACAAGTTGCAAAGCCGCCCATAATTAGCGGCAACACAAAATATAATTATGCAAAAAATGACTTTAAGATTTAAGACATAGCCATATTATATTATTACGTCCATTTATTATTTCACCTAAAAGAAACATTAATATTTTGTTATTATCAACTCGAATCACCTTCTACATAATTTTCAGTTTCCGAAGCTAGTTCAGTTACGTCTGTGTAAAAACAATAAATAATTAGTTTATTACTATTGCACCTAAAATTGATGGTTTATTAATTTTGCACCTAAAATTGATTGTTTTTTCTTCTTGAGTATTGATTACAAGAAATATTAGTTTTGTTCTTTAGTGTTACTCCTAAAATGGGACGGAGGGTGTATTAGTTTTGTTGTTCAATGTATAGTTTGATTTAGGAATTTGTTTGTTAGTTAGCTAGTTTACATGTTCCTAACTTACTTATTTTCAAGTAATCTATAAAAATGGAACAAATGATTAGATAAATTTGTTCTATGTCAATATCAACCAATGGCGTTCTAGAAAATAATTTTGGACAAAGCAGAATCAATAATAGCAAACGAACTAAATGAGAATAAGATTTTTCCTTTAGGGCCCGTTTTGGAGAGGGGACACGGCTTGATTGGATAGTTTATCATATTATTTCCAGCTGTTTGGTAGCTTTTACACATAGTCCGAATGACCCGGGATTCAACCCATGTGACCCGCTAATTTCACTGTTCGTATAGGAAAATAGGAGGTTTCTGTCTGTAAGGTCTAAGTACACCGAGCTATTACAAGTAATACAACAATTCACAGAGATCTAGATATAAAACTCCTAGATCTTGATCCTTCAATCTTCCAGCACTCCTGAAACACTTAACACACCGATTAAATGCGTTCACCACAACAAGAAGTAAACAAAGCAATTAAACCAGAAAGTTAGAAACAACAAGAATCTCAGATCAAATAATAGGCTCAAGTCGCACCAGGTACAACTGCACAGGCCACAACTATCCGACCCTCAATCCCTTGTTCACCAACTGATTTGCCCTCGGGAGAAACCGCAGCAAATCAAGATCTGCTTCTCAGTATCCACACAAGCCCTAGACCACACAATCCCACAGACTGTAGTCAAGATCAAGAGCCTTAGAACCAGCAAATCACCACAGGAAACCTTCCTCAGAAACTCAAGTAAACTTCAATACATTCGGTCAAATCCCTTAGACCAGAAAACCAGAAGTTTCCTTTAGCTCACAATCACCCTCACTCGTGTTTACACACACAGGAATCAGAGGGAGATCAACAATCTCTCAGGAACAGAAAGATCTACAGAGGAGAGGAGAAAACCCTAACTTCGCACAGAGTCAATCAGAAGTGAATCAGGAAAAGAATGAGAAAGGAGTATATAAAAGACTCAGCTCTCACACCCCACAAGAGAGTGACACGTGTAGGGTTAACTAGTGAAGTGGGCTAAGGCCTTATTCTCCAACAGCCTGCAATCTCTTGGGCTGGTTACAAAAGAAGCAGACCGGCCCAACTTAATAGGCCCATAATACTACATTTCTCCACCTTGGGCCTTATCAAGATGGTGAGGGATTTGGCCTGTGCTTTTCACCATCGCCTATTGATGCCTGCCAAGTCTATGACTAAACAGACATCAAGTCCACAGTGTATTCAACAGGTATACAAGTATATCTAAGAAACAATACACAAGGATGATACCTGACCACATTACCTAACCAGAATCAATGTGGAGCTTCCTGATGCAGAAAAGCATCTTCTCCACTAGGAGGCACTTAGTACCCATATCAGCTGGGTTGTGATCAGTGTGGATCTTTTCAAGCTGGACCTCTCCCTTTTCCACTATGTCTCTGATGAAGTGAAACCTGACATCTATATGTTTTGTCCTGTCATGAAAGACAGGGTTCTTACAAACTTGTATAGCTGACTGACTATCAGAGTATACAATAATGGGTTGCTTGAGAAATTTTATTTCTCCCAAAACCCCTTTCAGCCACAAGGCTTCCTTCATTGCCTCTGTTATGGCAATGTACTCAGATTCAGTGGTGGAAAGAGCCACTATGTGCTGAAGCTGAGACTTCCAGCTTACACAAGATCCACCAAGTGTAAAAACATAAGAGGTAGTGGACTTCCTCTTATCCCTGTCATTTGCATAGTTTGAATCTACAAAACCACAAAGGTTAGTATCATCTGAACACTTAGAATAATTCAAACCATAATTGACAGTATATTTAAGGTATCTCAGTAACCACTTAAGAGCTTCCCAATGTGGCTGCCCTGGATTGGACATGTATCTGGACAGGCAAGAGACAGAATATGCTATGTCTGGCCTTGTGCTCACCATTAGATACATAACAGATCCAATTGCATTGGAATATGGCACCTTCTTCATCTGCTGGACCTCACTATCACTTTTAGGACATTGGTCCTTGCTGAGAAGGAAATGAGCAGCCAAGGGAACTGTGGCTGGCTTGGCATCAGCCATGTTAAACTTACTGAGGATCTTTTTTACATATGAGCTCTGACTTAAAGTCAGTTCCCTCTTCTTCCTGTTTCTCACAATATCAATGCCCAGAATTTTCTATGCATCTCCCATATCCTTCATATCAAAGTTAGTAGACAACATATCTTGAACATATTTGATAGCAGAAGAACTAGGACTCATGATGAGCATATCATCAACATACAATAATAGAAACACAGGAGAAGAATGGAGATCTTTGAAGTAAAGACAATGATCAAAAGAACTTCTAGCAAAACCTAGAGACTGCATGCATTGATCAAACTTAATATTCCATCTCCTAGGGGACTGTTTTAAACCATACAAAGCCTTTTTCAAGAGACACACATGATCAGGGTATTTAGGGTCAACAAACCCTTCAGGTTGGCTCATGTAAATAGGCTTATCAAGATCACCATGTAAAAAAGCTGTCTTAACATCCATTTGTTTAAGATCCCAGTCAAAGAAAGCACACAAAGCAAGCATAAACCTAACAGTTGTAAATTTTACCACAGGAGCAAAAATCTCTGTGTAGTCCACTCCCTCTTGTTGAGTGAAGCCTTTAGCAACCAGCCTGGCTTTATATCTCAAGCCATTCAGCTCCTGCTTCAGTTTAAATAACCACCTGCACTCAACAACAGTACAATCTTTAGGTTTAGGCACAAGTATCCAAGTTTTATTCAGAATTAAAGACTTCATCTCATCTTCCATGGCTATCAGCCACTTAGGATAAAACATGGACTTAAGAGCCTGCTTGTATGACTGGGGTTCATCTCCATCTGATTCATGAACATTGAAGGCTAAGGCCAACAAGTTCAACTCATCACCATATCTTTTTGGTGGTTTTCTTATCCTCTTGCCTCTATCCCTGGTCAAGAGATAATCATTAGGGACAACAACAGAATCAGATAGAATATTTTCAGTGGCTTCATGTGTCTCATCTGAGTCAGATTGGGGATCAGTGTTCTGATGCTCAGTTCCTGAAATATCCTGCAAGACATTGTCAGATTGAACAAAATCAAAAGGTACTGGAACCTCCACCTCAGTTGAAGTAGACTCCACCTCATTAGAGGCAGACTCCACCTCATTAGAGGTGCCAGAGGCCAGAGGGATAGTATTATCAATCAAGCAAGGAAACTCAGACTCATTAAAAATCACATCCCTGCTAATGGTGACTTTGAAACCAGGCTCATCCCTAAGCCAAACCCTGTAACCCTTCACACCTTCTGGGTAACCTAAGAACACACACTTCCTTGACCTGGGTTCTAACTTATCAGTCTTAGAGTGCATAAAAGTAGAGCATCCAAAAACTCTAAGGTGAGACAGGTCAACAGGTTTTCCCTTAAACACAGACTCAGGACACTTTCCTTTTAAAGGAACAGAGGGGGACCTATTAACCAAATAAGCTGCAGTGGTAATAGCTTCACCCCAAAACTTTTTTGACAGACCACTCAAAGAAAGAAGGCACCTAACCCTATCCAACAAAGTTCTATTCATCCTTTCTGCCACACCATTCTGTTGGGGAGTAAGGAACAGTCCTATGCCTCCTAATACCAGACTTAGCACACAGATCATTCATCTGAGAATTGCAGAATTCAAGACCATTGTCAGTTCTCAGGGTTTTAATCTTCTTCCCTGTTTGGTTTTCAATCAAGCATTTCCAATTATTGAACTTTTCAAAAACATCAGATTTATTTTTCAATAAAAACACCCAGACTTTTCTTGAAAAATCATCAACAATAGACAGGAAATATGAGCATCCACCATGTGAAGTAACAGAAGCAGGCCCCCAAACATCAGCATGCAAATATTCAAGAATATCATTGCTAGTACAGGTAGGCACAGATATGGGAAAAGACACTTTATGTTGCTTTCCCTTAACACATGTATCACAAAAAGGCAGGGGCAATATCACATCATCATTGGTCAGAAGACCATTCTTACACAAAATATGCATGCCTTTCTCACTCATATGACCTAATCTATTGTGCCACAAAACAGTGTTATTTACTTTGGTAACCTTTGCAGCATTAACATCACATAAGGGCATAGTAGTGCAAATATACAGATTATTCTTCTTATCAGCTTTGAACATGCACAGAGAGCCCTTAAAAATCTTCATAACCCCATTTCCCCATTTTCCCTCTAACCCTTCAGATTCAAGAGCAGAGCAAGACAAGAGGTTATAGTAAAGACTTGGCACATATTTCACATTTTCCAAAGTATAAGAGGTACCAGAACTAAACCTCAGGCATACTTTTCCAATGCCTTCAATCCTGCACTGCTTATTGTTTGCCATGGAAACAAATCTATTAGTAACAGGGGTTAGTTCAGAAAATAAGTCTTTGAAAGGAGAAATATGATAAGTACAGCCAGAGTCAACAAGCCATTCATACTTATTTATATCAGTATTTAGGGAGGCATTAACAGAAATAATATCACAGTGCATGAAACAGGTACCATTATCATCATCAGTTTTAACCAGGCTGGCAACTATATCAGTCTCAACCTTCTTATTCTTTTTAAGTGGGCACTCCTTACTAAAGTGCCCAAGTTCATGGCACTTGAAACACCTCCTAGACTTTTTATAGTCTTGGGAGGAAGACCTTGACTTGCTCCTATGATTTTTTCTGTTCCCCTTATCAGAGGACTTGTCATTTTGTTGCTTATCCTTAGCCTTGGTGTTGGACCTTCCCCTGACCTGCAAAGCCTTGTCAAGAGCAGCTTTAGAGTCAGATTTCTCTCTTAATTCCAGTTCCTTTGATTTCAAGGCACTAACAATAGTATCCAGGGTAACATCATCTCTCCCATACTTAATTGCTGCCTTAACATCACCATAGGAATCAGGAATAGAATTCATAAGAGCAATAGTAGTATAAGAATCAATGTTTTTATCACCAGATCTCTTTATATCCAAAACCAATTTTGAAAAACAGTCAACATTTTCATCTATGTCCTTGAACAAGTCCATTTTGAACTTAAAAAGTTTTTCAAGCAGATACATCCGGTTGGATAAAGAGGTTTCAGTGTATAAAGTATCAAGTTTTTCCCAAAGCTCTTTAGCAGAATCCAGAACACCAACTTTTCTAATAACAGAATCACTCAAACTCAGTAAAATAGTAGAACAAGCTAATTCATTCATCTCAGACTGTTTGACAGGGTCCTCAATGGTGGAGCCATCAACAGCTTTGAAGACCTTCTGCTGCACAAGAACACACTTTAGTTTTTGCTTCCAAATACTATAGTCTCCTTTCCCATTAAAGGGAACAAGACCAAAGGGGAGGTTAGACATATTAACCAAGAAAAAGAAACAGGAAAGCAAGAAACAAAAAAGGAACCAAGAGAGATAGAAGAGAAATTGCTGGAGAGTTTTATCACATAAAACACAAGCACATCAAGAAGTTACACAACAGTGCATCTAGGTCAGGATTTCCCAGATCACAATCACTCAATTTATTGAGGGCGCAGGGGGTCACTGACAGAGACTCTCAGCCCTGTTGCAACCTCACGTTTTAAAACTTCCTGAAAAGCTTAAGAGGGATAAAACAAGCCAGCAATATCCATTATCACCTCAAGTAACAGAGCAGAAAACCAACAGACAACCCACAAACAGAAACCAAACACACAGCGGCGGAACCAGGAACGGAGAAAAGAGATAAAAGAGAGAAGCTAAACACCAATACCAGAGCAAGAGATCAAGATTGAGATCTCTTGTATTACCCCGAGTCAAAACGCCGCAGAGAAGGGCGAAGTGCGAACAAAAACTCGGCTGAGCCCTAACACTGGCTCTGATGCCACTGTAAGGTCTAAGTACACCGAGCTATTACAAGTAATACAACAATTCACAGAGATCTAGATATAAAACTCCTAGATCTTGATCCTTCAATCTTCCAGCACTCCTGAAACACTTAACACACCGATTAAATGCGTTCACCACAACAAGAAGTAAACAAAGCAATTAAACCAGAAAGTTAGAAACAACAAGAATCTCAGATCAAATAATAGGCTCAAGTCGCACCAGGTACAACTGCACAGGCCACAACTATCCGACCCTCAATCCCTTGTTCACCAACTGATTTGCCCTCGGGAGAAACCGCAGCAAATCAAGATCTGCTTCTCAGTATCCACACAAGCCCTAGACCACACAATCCCACAGACTGTAGTCAAGATCAAGAGCCTTAGAACCAACAAATCACCACAGGAAACCTTCCTCAGAAACTCAAGTAAACTTCAATACATTCGGTCAAATCCCTTAGACCAGAAAACCAGAAGTTTCCTTTAGCTCACAATCACCCTCACTCGTGTTTACACACACAGGAATCAGAGGGAGATCAACAATCTCTCAGGAACAGAAAGATCTACAGAGGAGAGGAGAAAACCCTAACTTCGCACAGAGTCAATCAGAAGTGAATCAGGAAAAGAATGAGAAAGGAGTATATAAAAGACTCAGCTCTCACACCCCACAAGAGAGTGACACGTGTAGGGTTAACTAGTGAAGTGGGCTAAGGTCTTATTCTCCAACAGCCTGCAATCTCTTGGGCTGGTTACAAAAGAAGCAGACCGGCCCAACTTAATAGGCCCATAATACTACACTGTCCATGACAAATTTCAGGGTTTATACTCCTGCTTCGTAATATGCGCCTTCTCACTCAACCCTATTTCCTCTACTACCCTCGTAATCGTCCAAAAAATCAATTTGGCACCAAAGAAGCTAATTATCTACGAGAGCATAAGGCAAAGGAGTTTGTGGAACAGCATGGATCTTCAATCGAAGATTACCCGAGGTAATAGCCCAATTTGTAGATTGATTAATTTCAATGTCGATTTTGGGTGATTTTTTGAGGTGGGGGAGAACGAAAGGAAATGTAGAACCGAATTAGAGCTCCCAATTGTGTGTAATTTTCCATACTAATTACTTTGCTAAATTGTTCACCTAGTAATTAGTACTCCCTCTATCCCACAAAAGATGTCACACTTTCCTTTTTAGTTTGTCCCACAAAAGATGTCACATTTCCCTTTATGAAAAAAGTTCTCCCTCACATGAATATAAAAATTATATTTTCTCTCTCCATTTAACACACAAAACAAAACCTCCTAAAATCTCGTGTCGTCCCACAAGTGTGACATCTTTTGTGGGACAGATGGAGTAGTGTTTTTGCAGCAAAAACTCAAACTTTTTGCAAAAATTGTATCTGTAAAACTCAACCTCTTTGCAAAAAACTCAAGCTTTTTGCGTGCCTGAAATAGCATAGAATGGCGGGAGGGAATTTTGTTAAATTAAGAAGTAGGGTTTCTGAAAGGGGCAAAAGGGGTTTAACAACAAATTTTTGGGGACAAAATTGACAAAAGAAAGTACAATATTAAGTGACGGGTTAGCTACCAAACCATGGATATGATAATTATTTAATTTATCAATGTTACAAAACATGGGACATGATTATATAGTGTCAAGGCTAATCCGCTTCCATAATCTCATTTTGCATCCAACCCAGCGAAATCTTAGCCCCACTACAAAACGGACCCTTAACATTAATACAGGGTAAAATTTTAGTTTTACAAATCAAACATTACAAAATCTCAAAACGGCATTATTTGACGTCGTCTTCTTCAGAAATTTTTTTATATATCAGAGTGACCACCGACGACTCAAAATGAAAAACAAGACCATGATTGTGAACGCTATTTTCATTACCTATCTCTTCCACACATACTTTCACTCTTCTTCTCCACATATATACACACACATTACATACAATCTCTCTTTCATGCACTCTCTCTCCTTTCTATGCGACAATTTATTATCCCAAATGCATTTGCTAGTTGACATCAAGATTATCAATGCAATAGTTTAAATGTAAATTTCAATTAGAATGATTGATTAGGCCTAATTAAGCTTAAATAACCTTAAGATGCTAGAAGAAGTACTCTCTCCGTCCTGCATTACTTGCACTATATTCCTTTTTTGGCATCCAAGTTACTTGCACTCTTTCTATTTTGGGTAAAAATTAGTGTTAGTTAAACATCCCCTTATTACACTTAAAATGCTAAATAATGGATATTCAGATTTGGTAGTTGACTTTTGATTTTTAAATTTGAATATACATGGAGTACTTTTACATTTTGTTGTTTACAATTCAAAGTATATACACATAAAGTTGTTTATTTACTATTCAAATTTAATAACATTTTCAAATTTTTAATATATAAAAAATACAGATACAAAAAATTGGATATAAAAAATGAAATTAATAATATAACTAAAACATCCAATCACTTTACCTACTTTATTACCCATTCAACTTAAAACACTAATAACTCATTCCTTAATTTTCGTGTCCAAAATAAAATGTGCAACTAATACGGGGACGGAGTATATAACAATTAATTTGTACGAAGAAGTAGATGGATCACTAGACATTAAACGATGGTAGGCAAGCCCACATTAACATTAAATTCATATACATGGAAAAGTGTTGGAAAGAGAAATCATAAATATGCCAACCAACATTCATGATGGAGAGTTCCTAAGTGATGGAGAGTTTCTAAGCTATGTAGAGTACCCATTTATATTTATTGATGTACTAAAATGTTCTCATTCATCCTATAAATACTAGGATGATGAGCATTTGGAACACACAAGAAAAAACATCAAGAAATACAATCTCTTTACTCTCTACAGCAAAATGCCTATCCAATCTTTTTATATCTCAGGTAATGACGCACTCAATTGGCTACCTCTTTGGGGAGACACCATTCAGGGGGAGGAAGAGAGTAACCAAACCAACCAGCTAAACCCTAACCCTGTCACAGAAGTCGGTCCAACAGAAGAAGCTGGCAGTACCACTGGGCAGTCTAATCCTCAAGAACAGACCACGCCGTTTCAGGACACCACTGAACTATTAGATCCGTCTTTAAATCCTGAGGATCCTGATATCCCACTTGAAAACACTAACAATGACAGGAGCAATGTAGATGAACTAGTTGCAGGACACAAATATAAGTTGCCTCATAGAAGTACTAGAGGTATTCCACCCCGGAGATATTCGCCGGATTGGAAAGGGCCAAAATCTCGGTACTCTATTTCAAATCTGACACAAGGGCACCTTACTGAAATGGCAAGGGCATTTGAAGCAGCATTGTATGAAGAAGAGGAGATTCCACAATCCTTCGAAATGACGATGAAACACAAACATTGGAGGGAAGCTATGAAGAAAGAGATTGATGCCCTGATAAAAAACGGAACATGGGAAAAATGTACTCTACCTCCAGGAAAGAAGCCTGTAGGATGTCGATGGATTTTCACCATAAAAAGACGTACAGATGGTTCAATCGAGAGATACAAAGCAAGATTGGTGGCTAAAGGATATACTCAAGTATATGGAGTAGACTATGAAGAAACGTTCTCTCCTGTGGCCAAACTAAACACTGTGAGAGCTCTTCTATCTGTTGCAGCATGTAAGGATTGGTCATTGCATCAGTTTGATGTTACGAATGCATTTCTTCACGGAGAACTCGAGAAAAATAAAGAGGTTTGCATGGAGGTCCCTCCAGGATGCTATGACGAATTTGGAAAAGGGCAAGTTTGCAGGTTGAGAAAGACCCTTTATTGATTAAAGCAGTCTCCCAGAGTATGATTTGGTAGATTTTGCCAAGCGATGTTCAAACACGGCTTTAAGCAAAGCCATTTGGACTATACACTTTTTCTGAAGAAAAGGAACGACAAAGTAACATGTTTGATCATTTATGTTGACGACATGATCATAACAGGAGACGATGTCGAAGAAATCCAAAATCTGAGGGAAAGCTTCTTCAAGGAGTTCGAAATGAAGGACTTGGGAGCATTGAAGTACTTTCTATGAATTGAAGTACTAAGGTCAAAATGTGGAATATTCCTAAGGCAGAAGAAATATGTACTTGACTTACTTGCCGAAACGGGCCTTCTGGACTGTAAGCCCGCGGAGACTCCAATGGTACCAAATCATGGGTTGAAGATTGTCGATGGAGCTAAACCTACAGATCGTGAGAAATACCAACGGTTGGTAGGAAAACTCATCTATCTTTCTCACACTAGGTCTGACATCACATATGCAATTGGAGTCGTCAGTCAATTCATGCACCAACCTCAAGAAGATCATATGGACGCTGCCATGAGGATTGTAAGATACTTAAAGGGGACAATCGGCTTTGGAGTCTTCTTAGAAAAAAAGGAAGACTTGGAGATTGATGGATACACCGATGCTGATTGGGCAAGCAATCCAGTTGATAGAAAATCTACTGGAGGATATTTTACCTTTGTTGGGTTACCTTGTCACTTGGAGGAGCAAGAAGCAGAAAGTTGTAGCTCTATCAAGTGCAGAAGCCGAATTACGAGGAATCAGAAGTGGCCTGATGGAGATACTTTGGCTTAGGAGATTGTTAACAGAAATTGGCTTTTCGCCTACTCGGAAGAGTCAACTTTTCTGTGACTATAAAGCTGCAATTAGTGTTTCAGAAAATCCCGTACAACATGACAGGACCAAGCATGTTGAGGTCGATCGTCACTTTATCAAAGAGAAGCTTGAAAGCGGGATTATTGAGTTCCCATTTGTCCGATCCGAGCAACAACTAGCAGACATTCTCACCAAGGCACTGGGTCCTACAAAATCCAAAGAATTCCTTGACAAGTTAAGTATCAGGGTTACCGTTTCTCAACTTGAGGGGGAGTGTTGGAAAGAGAAATCATAAATATGCCGCCCAACATTCATGATAGAGAGTTCCTAAGTGATGTAGAGTTTCTAAGCTATGTAGAGTACCAATTTACATTTATTGATGTACTAGAATGTTCTCATTCATCCTATAAATACTAGGATGATGAGCATTTGGAACACACAAGAAAAAACATCAAGAAATACAATTTCTTTACTCTCTACAGCAAAATGCCTATCCAATCCTTTTATATCTCTCTCAATTACCACCTCTAAGAAAAAGACGTAGCAAAAATGATTTGAATGGAAACACACATCTATAAAATCCGTTCAAACTTATAAGGAGAGCGAGGAAGTAGTGGTGGGCTACTGTGATGTAGATTATGCTACTAATCTGAATAATAGAAAATCTCAAACTGGCTATTTGTTTACTATGTTTGGACCAGTGGTTAGTTGGAAGTCAGCTTTATAGAGTATTGTTGCCTTATCAACATATGACACTAACATCAGCTGTGCAAGAAAGCTTTTATATTCAGGGTGTTATTTCAGATTTTGGTTTTGATTAGAAGACCATGGTTGTCCATTGTGACAGTGGCTCGGCTATGTGCTTAGCTAGACATCAATATTTTTCATGAGAGGAGACTACATTTAATCAGAGATGAGACTGAGAAAGGAAGAGTGAAGATGATCAAGATTGACACCTTGCACAATCCAGCTGACATGCTCACCAAGTCTCTAGGAAGAGACAAGTTTGGTCATTGCAAGGAGCTGATCAAGGTTTGCTGCAAGAACTGAAGTGTGTACTCAGGTGGAGAATTGTAAGAAATGAGTCCACACTTAGCTCTAAACATGAAGAATTAAAGGATAAAAAAGGGAATAAAAAACTAGCCGTTAGAGTTAGTTATTCTATTAGGGTATGAGCTGTCAGAGTTCTAGTTCTTGATTCTTGGCTCCAATTCGGTTAGGAGCAGTTACCATTTTGTTTCAACTACTTAAATAGTCGTTTTACTTGTATCTTGTAGTTATTATTCAATCAATAAAGAGAATTCCCTTTTCTCCAAGAAACTACTCTCTCTTCATCAAATTGGTGTGTGTTCTCTCTGTGTGTGTTCATATCGAGTGTGAGTGAATTCCTAAAGAGTGTGTGAGCCTTGTGTGCCAAGTTAACAATTAGAATGATCGATTAGGCCTGATTAAGCTTAAATAACTTTAAGATGCTAGAAGAAGTATATAATAATTAATTTGTACGAAGAAGTACATGGATGACTAGACAATTAAAAGATGTTAGGCAAGCCCACAATAACATTAAATTCATATACATGGAAAAGACGTAGCAGAATTTATATGAATGAAAACACACATCTATAAATCCATTCAAACAAGCTTATAAAGAGATCTATCAATCCTCAATCACACCATAAATTTAGAAAAAAAAAATGGAGCTTACTTGGTTTTGGCTTACGGTCGTGGCCATTTTAGCCAGTTCTTTGGCTTCTTTGGCTACGAGGACGAAGAAGAAGCGGCCTCCAGGTCCAAAAGGGATCCCTATTCTGGGAAATCTACACATGCTCCGGAAAAATCCTCACCAAGACCTGCAAAGGATTACCAAAGACCGCGGCCCCATTATGTACATGAGATTTGGGTTCGTTCCAACCATCATCGTTTCATCTCCTGAGGCAGCTGAGCTTTTCCTCAAGACACATGATCTTGTTTTTGCCAGCAGACCACCTCATCAGGCTTCTAAGCATCTCACATGGGATCAGAGGAATCTGGCATTTGGGGCTTACGGTCCGTATTGGCGGAACATGCGCAAGCTATGCACAGTGGAGCTGCTCAGCACCCTTAAGATTAGTTCTTTCCGATCTATGAGAAGGGAAGAGCTTGGTCTTTTTGTTGAATCGCTCAATGAAGCTTCCAGACAACACGTTGCTGTCGATCTTAGTGCCAAGGTCGCGTCCCTGACCGCAGAGATGAGCTGCAGAATGGTCTTTGGAAAGAAATATAATGACAAAGACATAGATGACAGAGGCTTCAAAGCTGTGATCCAAGAAACGATGAAACTAATAGCAGTTCCCAATTTGGGTGATTACTTTCCTTTCCTTGGAGTCTTGGATCTTCAAGGGCTGACAAGGAAGATGAAAAGGCACTCGACAAAGTTTTTAATGTTTTCTTTGACAAAGTTATAGAAGACCATGTTCAAGCAGGGGATCGTCCTGAGCAGGCCAAAGACATTGTTGATACAATGATGTCCATACTGCAAAGTGGAGAATCTGAATTTCAGTTTGACATACGTAATATCAAGGCCATTATGATGGTAAGCACATGGTCCAATGAATAATTCTACATCTTTTTTGGATAAACATTTACTCAGTAATAAGTTGATGACAAATTTCATTTGCAGGACTTGCTCGCTGGTTCAATGGACACAGCAGCAGCATCGGTTGAGTGGATACTCTCCGAACTGTTGAGAAATCCAACAGTTATGAGGAAACTACAGAAAGAGTTGGAACAAGTTGTAGGATTAAAGAGGATGGTTGAGGAGTCTGACCTGGACCAACTCGAATATCTCGACATGGTTGTAAAGGAAGGCTTTAGGTTGCATCCAGTTGCTCCGTTGTTGTTACCTCACTATTCTAGGGAAGACAGCAAGGTTAATGGCTATGACATACCAAAAGGATCAAGAATACTCATCAACACATATGCAATCGGGCGCGATCCAAATGTATGGACTGATCCGGAGATGTTCATTCCAGAGAGATTTACCGGCAGTGACATTGAGGTTAGGGGAAAACATTTCCAGCTCCTCCCATTTGGCGCTGGGAGGAGAGGTTGCCCCGGAATCCAACTGGGGCTCATCCAAGTTCGACTGATCGTGTCACAGTTAGTCCACTGCTTCGATTGGCAGCTCCCAAATGATATGTCGCCAAAGGAGCTAGACATGAATGAGGAATTTGGCCTCGTTGTTTCAAGGGCCAATCATCTCATGGCAATCCCGACGTTTCAGTTGCAGAACTAGCATGTGAAGCAAACTTGTTAAAATTTGCTTCCTGAAAACAATCTATATAGGAGCAAAGTAAGACAAGCTAAATAAGTACTCAAAGCCAGGCTATGAGATATCAAAATTATATCAAGTCATGTTTGAATATTGCATAGTTGTTCTGCTGAAATATGAAATCATTAATTATGAATTTGAGCAATACATGTATTCTTCTTTAATTATGTTCAGTACAAGCATTTTATCCCAATCATGTACAAACACAATTTAGAATTATAAGATTATAAGTTTATAACAGATGATTAGGGCCAAACTATAAAAAAGTGTTATTCCCTCCGTTCCCTCATAGTTGAGGCGGAACTTTTCGGCACGGAGTTTAAGAAATGAATGTTGAGTGTGTTAAATAAATAGATAAAAAAGTAAGAATGAGAAAAAAGGTAGAGAGAATAAAGTAAAAAGTGAATAAAGTAGAGAGAATAAAGTATGAGAGAGTAAAGTAAAAAAGAGAAAAAAGTTACTATAGATGGAAATGACTCAACTATGAGGGAACTTCCCGAAATGGAAAAATGACTCAACTATGAAGGAACGGAGGGAGTAGTAGCCTGAACACAGTTTCAAACTGCATTTATAAAAGGGTAAAACCTACAGTTTTCAATATCCCTAAAATATAATGTAGCTAAATTAAAGCTGAAGTGTCAATTAATATTGAACAACTGATCTCAAATTTTACAAACTTTTGTATAACTTTAGGTTTTCCCACAAATTTAAACTTGATTATAAATATAATAAACTTTTTTTTCCAAGCAGAAGTTGCAATCCTGACCATAATTAGCTGCAAACTTGCAAATGGAAAAATTTTAATTTGGTATGTGTTGTGTAGATCTGAGATTGTGTTTCGATTATGGAATAAATGACATTAAGATTTAAGACATGGACATATTAGGTCAAAAAATCGTTGCCATTTATTATTTCACCTAAAAGAAACACCAATATTTTATTACTATACAATTCAATGATATATACAAATTTTCTAGTTCCGTCACGTAATCAACATCTCACTCAAATTGGTGGTTTCTGTGAAATATTAATATTGCACCTAAAATGGCAAATTGTTTATCATCATGCGAAACATCTAGCTTTACTTTTGAAAAGTTAAAAAACTTTTCATATAGTAATATTTTTAAAACTTCCTAATAAATACGCATACCATTTCGTCACAAATCTATGTGTTTGACATTTTGCTTTTAAATAATTTGATTGAATAGATGAATAACTAAAGCATATCATAAATCATTTTTTTTGGAACAGTTTTCTAACTTTTTTCCGATTTTAGTATACAGACCCCACGGGGAGTAATCAATTGCTAACTACAACTAATTTAAGGTCATAGGATTTTAGAAAACTTGTGGTCTACAATTTGCCACGTGTAATTTTCGTTTTTATTAATAAAATAAAAAAAGATAAAAAAAACTTCAAATTAGAGCTTTGGATGAAAATGTCAATATAGTGTTTCGAAAATATCAACACAATGCTTTAAGAATGTTAACCCCTTGCTTATATTGACATTCTACATGTATTATATTAACATATTTTATATAGCATGTTGACATTTCTGCTTATACGAAAAATTTAAAATTTTTTTATTTTTTTTTTCAAATTTTGACGTCGGAACATATGCATGTAGGATATCGTTGGAATCCTTATGAAATTATCTTTAATTTTGATATATGTTATATGAATTTAAAGTTTTAGGATTTCTTTTAAAAGTTAGTTATAACGAAACATGTAGTTAATTGACATTAATACCCCTATTGATATTTTTTGGAATTAATCCTATGGCCTTATTGACGTTTTTCGTTGATCGTATTGACATTTAGGGATTAATGATCTAAGCCCCTAATTTGAATATCTAATGGCTATTATTTAATTGTAGTTAACAATTAAGTTATGAGTTAACAATATAACACTCCCCCATACCCCACATTCTACTAACTTTTTACACTCACAATTAATTACTATAAAACTAATACCACCTCTGTCCACCATTACCCATTTGAGTTCGACTTACGGATTGTATTGGCAGAACATGCGCAAGCTATGCACCGTGGAGCTGCTCAGCACCCTTAAGATCAGTTCTTTCCGATCTATGAGAAGGGAGGAGCTTGGTCTTTTTGTTGAATCGCTCAATGAAGCTTCCAGACTACACGTTGCTGTCGATCTTAGTGCCAAGGTCGTGTCCCTGACCGCAGAGATAAGCTGCAGAATGATGTTTGGTAAGAAATATAATGACAAAGACATAGATGAGAGAGGCTTCAAAGGTGTGCTCCAAGAAGTGATGACACTAGTAGCAGCTCCCAATTTGGGTGATTACTTTCCTTTCCTTGAAGTCTTGGATCTCCAAGGACTGACAAGGAAGCTGAAGGCAATCGCAAAAGTTTTTGATGTTTTCTTTGAGAAAATTATAGAAGATCATGTTCAAGCAGGGGATCGTCCTGGGCAGGCCAAAGACATTGTTGATACCATGATGTCCATAATGCAACGTGGAGAATCTGAATTTCAGTTCGACATACGTAATATCAAGGCCATTATGCTGGTAAGCACATGGTCCAGTGAATAATTCTACATCTTGTTAAGATAAACGTTTGCTCAGTAATAAGTTGATGACGAACTTCATTTGCAGGACTTGCTCGTAGCTTCAATGGACACAGCATCAGCTTCGGTAGAGTGGATACTCTCCGAACTGTTGAGAAATCCAACAGTTATGAAGAAACTACAGAAAGAGTTGGAACAAGTTGTGGGATTGAAGAGGATGGTTGAGGAGTCTGACCTCGACCAGCTCGAATATCTCGACATGGTTGTGAAGGAAAGCTTTAGGCTGCACCCAGCGGCTCCGCTGTTGTTACCTCACTATTCTAGGGAAGACAGCAAGGTTAATGGCTATGACATACCAAAAGGATCAAGAATTCTCGTCAACACATACGCAATCGGGCGCGATCCAAATGTATGGACTGATCCGGAGATGTTCATTCCAGAGAGATTCATCGGCAGTGACATTGATGTTAGGGGAAAACATTTCCAGCTCCTCCCATTTGGGTCAGGGAGGAGAGGTTGCCCCGGAATACAACTGGGGCTCATCCAAGTTCGACTGATCGTGTCACAGTTAGTCCACTGCTTCGATTGGCAGCTGCCGAATGATATGTCGCCAGAGGAACTGGACATGAATGAGGAATTTGGCATTGTTGTTTCAAGGGTTAATCATCTCATGGCAATCCCAACCTGTCGGTTGCACAACTAGATTATTAAGCAAACTTGTAAAAATTTGCTTCTGAAAACAATTTAAATAAGACAAGCTAAATAAGTACTCACAGCCAGGCTATAAGATATCAAAACTATTTCAAGTCAAGTTCAATTATTGCATAGTTGTTCAATTTAGAGTAAGATTATAACAGATGAATAGGGCCAAATTATTAAGAAGAGTTAGTAGGCTGAGCACAGAACAATATGATTAACAATTCATCAAACACATTGCGGGCGATCTTAAATAGGCACACATATACCATTCCAATTATCCCCACAAACAAAAAAACCTTCACACCGATATCTACAATCTAAATTCAACAATGCAAAGAGGTAAACAAACGACAAATTTACCTTTAACGGTGGAGATAGAGGAAAAGCCCAAATATCTCCCTCGCTTTCAACTTTCAAGCAAAGCAAGCCGAAATCAGTTTAGAGACTAAATGAGTTTTCCTGTTTGGTGATATTTTTAAAAGTAAAACTAAAAATAAAAATAATAAAATAAATTATTTAATGATGAGAATATTGGGGCATCTACTATGATCTGTATTTTACCACAAAATGTTAATATTAAATTTGACATTTTTTATAATAAAAAAATACTACTAATAAATTAAGAGTTGTATGGTTCAACGAGAGGATGGCATTTGTCTTTTTAATATTTTGAAAATTTATAAAAAATCATGTTTAATGGCTGATTGGTCATTAATTATATTATTGTTGCTAATTTTCCAAGATCCCAAAATAAAAAATAATGTAACTAAATTAATGCTGAAGTCTCAATTAAATATTTAATAATTGATCTCAAATTTCACAAACTTTTGTCTAAGTTTAGGTTTTTCCACAAATTTAAAACTTGAATGTAAATATGTAATTATAATAAACTTTGTTGCTATTATTATTTTTATTTCCAAGCACAAGTTGCAATGCTGCCCATAATTAGCTTCAAACTTGCAAATGGAAAATTTTTAATTTGGTATGAGTTGTGTAGATCTGAGATTATGTGTTTCGAATCGATTATGTCATAAATTACGTTAAGATTTAAGACAGACGTATTAGGTCAAAAAATTGTTTCCAATTATTATTTCACCTAAAAGAAACACCAATATATTATTATTTTATGAATATATTAATAGAATATCATCATAACTTATCGTCTATGCCCGACGAGAAAAAAATAAAATAAAAGTATTTTATTATACAATTCCAAATTTTCAGTTCCGTCACATAATCAGCAATCTTACTCAAATTAGTGGTTTCTGTGAAATGTAATTATTGCACCTAAAATGTATACTTTTATTAGGAGAAATATAAGTTTTGCTCCTTTCTAATTTGTGTTCATTGTATAGTTTGATTTAGGAATTTGTTTGTTCGTTAGCTAATTTACATGTTCCTAAATTATTCAATTTACAAATAATCTAAAATAATGGAAGAAAGGATTAGATAAATTTGTTCTATGTCAACCTCGACAACAAGTGGCGATTTGGAGGAGGCACAATCAACAACGGTGTACAAACGAAATGAGAATGGTTTTTTTTTCTTTTACATTAATGAGAAGTAAAATTATACTCACAACTCAAACTTCATAAAATTTCAAAACAACATCGTTTGAAGTCGTCCTCTCCTGAATTTTAGAAGTAAGAATTCACCTTATAAAATCATCCACTCATTTGTAGAGTAAGAATCACCATTTTATCAATGTAGGAAAAGGAGTTTCAATGCGTCCATTATTATTACTCATGATAGTGGACGACACGTGTGCAGAAATGGTAAAGTGTAAAAAAAAATGATTAAGATATAGTAAATGGTATGTAGTCCAATTCATTAGAGATTAAAACTTACTATTTCAATAGAAGGCTACTAATTTTTGTTGACGACCCAAAATGAAAAACAAAATTATTGATTGTAGACGATATTTTCGTTACCTATCTCTTTCCATTCATACTTTCACTCTTCTTCTCCACATATATACACACACATTAGATACAATCTCTCTTTCATGCAACATCAAGATTATCACTATAATAGTTTAAACATAAATCTCAATTGGAATGATCGCTTTAAGGTTGATTAAGCTAAAATAACTTCAGCAGTCTCCAGAATTTCTCACTTTACTTTATTTTCACAAAGTAAAAAAAAAAATTTTAATCCGAGATGAGTCAAAATAGTTCTTCAAATGGCTCAATACAATAACACTACAACATTTTGAGTAATGTAGTAATTGTTAATTTTTACTAAGTAGATAGATCAATAGACAACAAAAGATGGTAGGCAATCCCACGTTAAATTCATATACATGGAAAAGACATAGCAGAATTAATATGTGAATGAAAACACACATCTATGAATCCATTCAAACAAGCTTACAAACAAAGATATATCAATGAGTAAAGGCCAAAATTGGTCCTGAACATATGGTCATTTTACGATTTTGGTCATAAACTTTATCTTTTGGATTTTTTGATCCTGCACATTTCAAATCGGATCACAATTGGTCCTCCGTTTACAATTCCGTTAATTTTATAACGGTGAAAGGATTTAACTCAATTTTGACCGATTAAAACTCTTAATTATAAATTTTAACTCACTAATTATATCATTAATTATTATTCTAATTTATTACACCTAAGCATCTCTCTCCACCTCATCCCAGCTGAATCACCATCCCAACAACGGCGGCGGCGACATAAGAACCGCCTCCGCCAGCCCCGCCACTCCCGACACCTCGCACACCCCCGAGAACTCCTCTGCGCCCTTCCCCGCAAAACCCTCCCTCAGCCGGAACGCCTCAGTGGTGGCTGCGGCGGCCTTCCTGAGGTCCTTGGCGTCCTTCGACAAGGGGACGCGAAGGCGCGAGACGGAGTCGGCGAAGTTGAGGCAGGCGGCGGAGCCCCGGTGCGGTTTTTCACATTCACATTTCACAATTCAATTACACACACAAAAAAAGTACAATTTCCATTTTTTTCACGGTGCTTCAATCGCAATTTGGAATTCAGCAAAAAGGAATTGAAATTACAAGAACCAAAAAACACTGAATCAAAAGGAAAAAAAAAAAAGAAAAAACAAAATCCTACTAATTCCTAAACTATTGGATTCAATTATTTAGTTTTTCTTTGTTGTTGACACTGGAAAAAAAAAAAAAAAAAAAAAACAAAATCCTACTAATTCCTAAACTATTGGATTCAATTATTTAGTTTTTCTTTGTTGTTGACACTACTCAGCCTGACCCTGGCAGCAAGGAAATCTTGATCGTTATCTCTGTTGCTTAGCCGAATTGGGAGTAGATACCTCATCGGCATGAACAAATTGTGCTTGGTTATGGAGTTTCACCTTTATAGCGTCAGATTTGGGGGTAAGGCTGCCCACGCTTTCCGCCGTACCAACAGGCGGCCGCCGCTTCTCGGAAGTGTTCTGCTTGAGGACTCCAGAAGGCGTGCTCGGCGGCGTTGGCGTTACACCGTCGTTGGACTTGGATTTACCCTCCTGTCACCAAATTCAATTTATTTTTAACAGAAACTAATTTTGATTATTAAATAATTAAAATGCTTAAATTGGTCAAAATTGAGTTAAATCCGTTGACCGTTATAAAATTAACGGAATTGTAAACGGAGGACCAATTGTGATCCGATTTGAAATGTGCAGGACCAAAAAACTCAAAAGATAAAGTTTAGGACAAAAATCGTTATATGTTTAGGACCAGTTTTGACCTTTACTCTATATCAATCCTAAATCACACAATAAATTTTGCAAAAAAATGGAACTTACTTGGTTTTGGCTTTCGGTCGTGGCCATTTTAGCTGGTTCTTTGGCTTCGTTGGCTACGAGGACGAAGAAGAAGCGGCCTCCAGGTCCAAAAGGGGTCCCTATTCTGGGAAATCTACACATGCTGGGGAAGAATCCTCACCAAGATCTGCAAAGGATTGCCAAAGACCACGGCCCCATTATGTACATGCGATTTGGGTTCGTTCCAATCATCGTCGTTTCATCTCCTGAGGCAGCTGAGCTTTTCCTCAAAACACACGATCTTGTTTTTGCCAGCAGACCACCTCATCAGGCTACTAAGTATCTCTCATGGGATCAGAGGAATCTGGCATTTGGGGCTTACAGTCCGTATTGGCGGAACATGCGCAAGCTATGCACCGTGGAGCTGCTCAGCCCCCTTAAGATCAATTCTTTCCGGCCTATGAGAAGGGAGACGCTTGCTCATTTTGTTGAATCCCTCAAGGAAGCATCCCGACAACACGTTGCGGTTGATCTTAGTGCCAAGGTCGCGTCCCTGACCGCAGAGATGAGCTGCAGACTAGTGTTTGGCAAGAAATATGCTGACAAGGACATAGATGAGAGAGGCTTCAAAACTGTGATCCAAGAATGGACTAAACTAGTAGCAGTTCCCAATTTGGGTGATTACTTTCCTTTCCTTGGAGTTTTGGATCTCCAAGGGATGACAAGGAAGATGAAGGCACTCGCAAAAGTTTTTGATGATTTTTTGAGAAAATTATAGAAGACCATGCTCGAGCAGGGGATCGTCCTGAGCAGGCCAAAGACATTGTTGATACCATGATGTCCATAATGCAAAGTGGAGAATCTGAATTTCAGTTCGACAGACGTAATATCAAGGCCATTATGATGGTAAGCACATGGTCCAATGAATAATTCTACATCTTTTTTGGATATACATTTGCTCAGCAATAAGTTGATGACGAATTTCATTTGCAGGACTTGCTCACAGCTTCAATGGACGCAGCAGCAGCATCGGTTGAGTGGATATTCTCCGACCTGTTGAGAAATCCAACAGTTATGAAGAAACTACAGAAAGAGTTGGAACAAGTTGTGGGATTGAAGAGGATGGTTGAGGAGTGTTTGTAAAGGAAGGCTTTAGGCTGCATCCAGCGGTTCCGCTGTTGGTTCCTCACTATTCTAGGGAAGACAGCAAGGTTAATGGCTATGACATATCAAAAGATTCAAGAATACTCGTAAACGCCTATGCAATTGGACGTGATCCAAATGTATGGACTGATCCGGAAATGTTCATTCCGGAAAGGTTCACTGGAAGTGACATTGATGTTAAGGGACAGCATTTCCAGCTCCTACCATTTGGGTCTGGGAGGAGAGGTTGCCCCAGAATCCAACTGGGGCTCATCCAACTTCGACTGATCGTGTCACAGTTAGTCCAACGCTTCGATTGGCAGCTGCCAAATGATAAGTTGCCAGAGGAACTGGACATGAATGAGGAATTTGGCCTTGTTGTTTCAAGGGCCAATCATCTCATGGCAATCCCGACGTTGCAGTTGCAGAAACTAGCATTTGAAGCAAACTTGTAAAAATTTGCTTCCTGAAAACAATCTATAAAGAATCAAAGTAAGATAAGCTAAATAAGTACTCACAGTCAGGCTATGAGATATCAAAATTATTTCCAAGTCAAGTTCAATTATTGCATTGTTGTTCAGCTGAAATATGAAATCATGCATTTGAACAAAATATACATTCTTCTTTAACTATGTTCTGTTATCCCAATCATGTTCAAACACAATTTAGGGTAAGATTATAACATATAATTAGGGCCAAATTATTAAGAAGAGTTAGTTTAGTCGCCTGTGCACAGTTTATAAAAGGGCGAAACCTACACTTCTCAAATTATAATTCTACGATTTTCAATTCGATCACAGCTATAGATTGGTTAAACAACTTCGTCGGCAAGAAACAGAAGAATCAAGTATAAGTGATTAACAATTTATCAAACACGTTGCAGGCAAACATTTAAATAGGCACACAGACACCTCTCCAAAATATCCCACACACAGAAAACCGATCAACATTTATGTATAATCTTGAATCAAAAACGCAAACAAGGATTGCTGAGGCAAACAAACGACAATTTACCTTTAACAATGGAGATAGAGGAAACGCCCAAATATATCTCTCGCTCAACTTTGAAGCAAACCAAGCCGAAATCAGAATATAGAATTATGAGATGTTATTATCATTTATCACAATATAAAAGTTAAATGTGACATTTATATTTTCTTGCTAATTTTCCACTATCCCCAAAAAATCCCCAAAAATATAACCTAAGGAGCATGTTAGGGTGCACCTCCTCTTAAATAACACCGTACCACCCTTCCTAGCCAATCATTCATACACGTAGACGAATAATAAGCTGCCACGTGACAAAAAAAAAAGAAAAAAAAAATCTGAAAAACTTGGCCATCAATTTGCTGCTCTTTATAAGCAATTTTTCTTGTCCAACAATATTCGACACACTATACAGCAATCTATAGATTGTTGTGTAGTGTTTGTAATATTGTTGTGTAGCGTTTATAATATTGATGTATAGGTTTGTGTTAAAATGACAACCCCTCTTAAAGTGACACCGTGACACCACTTATACATCAATATTATAAACGCTACACAACAATATTACAAACACTACACAACAATCTATAGATTGCTGTATAGTGTGTCGGATATTGCTGGACAAGAAAAATTGTTGGATAAAGAGCAACGAATTGCTGGCCGTCTTTTTCAGATTTTTTTTATTTTTTGCCACGTGACAGCTTATTATTCGTCCACGTGTACAAATGATTGGCTAGGAATGGTGGTAAGGTGTTATTTTAAGTGGTGGTGGCACCTTAACATGCCCCTATAAGCTAATATAGCTCAATTAAAGGAGAAGTATTGATTAAATATTAAACTCAAAATTAGTAAAAGTCAAAATATGAAAAGTTTTAAATTAATAATGTGGACCATTCAATCTACTAACACTACTTCCACTATTTTCTCTTATGTCTTGTATATTTTTTTCATTTCTCTTTTACTTACCAATTGTATATTAAAATCTATGTCATCTATAATTTTATTTATTTTTTGAAGATGAAGGGAGTATGATTTTAGTTTCTTCACAAATTTAAACTTGATTGTAAGTATTACTCCTTCTATTCACTCAAGATATCCACATTATTGAGTAACACGAGGTTTTAGGAGAAGTTGTTTGAATATTTTATAGAGGAAAGAGGAGAGATTGATTTATTTCTAAATATAGAAAGTGGACATCTTGAGTGAGACAGAAAGAGTAGTATCGGGTTGTTGCTAACCTCACATTTATTACGAAGTACTCTCTCCCTTCCAACTAAGTTGAGTCGTATTCATTTTTTGAAAAATCCCAACTAAATTGAGTCATTTCATTATTTTAATTAAAAACAAAACATTCAATCACCCTTGCTTTATTCAATCACCTAATTTACTGCTCCGTATCTCTTTATTATCAACTCCAATCACCTTCTATATAATTTTCAATTTCCGAAGTTAGTTCAGTTAAGTAACTGTAAAAAAACAATAAATAATTAGTTTAATACTATTGCACCTAAAATTAGTGGTTTATTAATATTGCACCTAAAATTGGTGGTTTATGAGTTGTTTTTCTTCTTGAGTATTTATTACGAGAAATATTAGTTTTGTTCTTTCATTCTGTTGTTCAATACTTCAATGTATAGTTTGAGTTAGGAATTTGTTTGTTCGTTAGCTTGTTTACATATTCCTAACTTATTTATTTTTCAAGTAATCTATAAAAAATGAAACAAATGATTAGATAAATTTGTTCTATGTCAACATCGACCAATGGTGGTATTAGCAAATAATTTTGGTGGGAGCGATAATCAATAGGAGCGAACGAACAAAATTTGAAACAGATTTTTTCTTTCACATTAATGCGGTGTAAAATTGTGGTTTCACAAATCAAACTTTACAAAATCTCAAAACGGCATTGTTTGACAATGTCTTCTTTGGAATTTTATATATTAGTGTGACCACCGACGACCTAGTATTTTCTGCCAACCCTTAATCGTCTTTACTATTAAGAAAGAGGTGTTCCCTCCGTCCCATAGTAGATGTCACACTTGAGAGATGACACGAGATTTTAGGAGATGCTATTTTGTCTGTTAAGTGGTGAGAGAAAATATAATTTTATAATTGATATGAGAATGACTTTTTGCAAAATAGGAAATGTGACATCCTTTGTGGGACAAACTAAAAAGGAAAGTATAACATCTACTGTGGGACGGAGGGAGTAATAAAATGGGCCAAAATCCAACAACAATGGCAACAAGTTGCCATCATGCAGAACATTTTGCTACCATTGCGGGACGGATCCATGTGTTTGAATTTCTTCTTTGAAGTAATTTGATTGAATAGATGAATAAGTAAAACATATGGGAATTAGGATCATCATTTTGTTGACGTGGTCCAAAGGATTTTAATACGTCCACTATTGTTAATCATGATGGTGGACAATACGAGTTTAAGCAAATAGCTGATATAGTAGGAAAAAAGTGGTTAGTGTATTGTAAATGGAATTGTGGCCCAATTCATTAGATATAAAAATTTATTAAAATAGAAGCCACAAATTTTTGTTAACAACCCAAAATGAAAAATAAGACAATTTACGTTACCTATCTCCTCCGCGCATACTTGACTCTTCTTCTCTCATACTTTCACTCTTCTTCTCTCATATCTGATTGCCTCTGATTACCTCTATCTCCTCTATCTTTTTTTTTTATTTTTCGTTTGCCAGTTTTTTCATAGAGCTAGGGTTTTTGATTTCGTGAAAATTTCTGCTGATTGTTCCGGGAGAGATCTTCAGGCCGGATATGTTGTTGTTTCCTGCCGTAGTTCTTCCGCAAAGTCTGTCAGTTTTTTTTCTCTCTTCGGCGTTAATTTCCGCCGATCTGAAATTTCGAATCTGTTTCCTCTCTCGTTATCTCTTCACTGAAATTGTTATGTTTTCACCAATTGATCGGTGATTTCTCTATCTTCTGATCTCAATTGAGTTTTCAATTTTCTCAATTCCGATTGTATCGGTTCTCTCTGCTTCAGGATTCATGTTTGGTTTAGTATGTTGAAGTATGGAGTTGTATGCTCCGATTTCACAATTATAACCTGTTTTTGAATCTGAGGTATCAGTTTTGTTTTCGATCTGTGAATCGATTGTATTCTGCCTGATTATATCGGTTTAATTCCGTTGAATTCGGTTTTTTTGTTGTTGAATCTGAATATATTTTCAGATTTATCTCTGGTTTTCGATTGTACGTCGGATGTTTGTTTTGTTGTTCACCGATTGTTCAGTTGGATCTGTTTCGTTTGAGAAGTCAGTTTGCCAGATATGTTGTTTGTTTGGGTGAGGAGGAAAGGCTATGCTTATATGCAGTGTTGTTCGTAGCTGGTGTTGTGATTGTTCTTAGTTGTTGCAACTGCAAGACTTTTTGTGGCTACTGTTGATGGTCAATGTTGGTTTGTTGGTGTTAGGAAGAGCACACTTGCATCTCAGTAGTTCAGATACAGCAATTGGTAATTGCAGTGGTGCTTCATTCAGAATCAAAGCTTGAAATTGGAGTGGAAATCTGTTGTTAGAGCTTCTGCTATGTTGAGCTATATTGGAGGATTAGAATTTGTATGGTTTGTGTGGTGATCTTGGATGTACTTGATACTAGTGAATGTTTTGAGGCATCAAGATTTAACCATTATTCCAGCAGCAATATGATGAATTGAAAATGCTCAAGATGGATTCTCTACTAAGGGGGAGTGTTGAGATAAATTAGCAGCTCAAGTTTTGTTAGATAAGCTAAGTCCACAGAAGTTGCAAGATCTGGAGCCAAGGAGTTCATGGATGAAGTCCTTGCTGCTGAAGTGATTTTATGTGCAGCCTTACAGGTGTGCTTGAGTCCCAATGATCTTGGTTTTATTTTGAAGTCAGCAGCATTCTAGGGGATGCTTTGTGGCAGGGAGATATTTTGAGAAAAATTGATCAGTTTGAGCAATTGTTACCTAAGTACATCAGTCTGCTCCACCTTGACCGTGGGGGAATTTCTTGTTTGTGGATAGCGAGGAACTTTAAAGCTGAAGATAATAGTCTTCACTCCAGAGCAAGGCTGATCAACTGTGCTGGTGGTTAAGAATTTGAACTTGTGTCAACTGTAACATCAATGGTGATTTTTCTGTGCTTCAACTGAGTGTTAATGTCAGCCAAGAACAAGTCATCTTTCTTGCAACCGGATGAAGTGACAGTAACTCCAGTAGGCGAGTAGGTGGTGTTTGATACTTCTTTCCAAGATGGTAGCATTTGTTCGTGCTTCCATCTTGAGGGGGTGTGTTGAAATAGAAAAATAAAATGTAATTAGTTAGCTATTAATTAGTTAGTTTATCATTTTATTAGACCTCTTATTAGTTAGTTCCAGCCTATATATAAGGCATTTCATTGTAATGTGTAGTTACCTTTTTGTCAAAATGTAGTCATTAATGAATATCTCCTTTCCTTTTCTCTCAGTTTCTCTCCTTTAGTCGACGGTTTCTTCTTCACAGTTTGTTCTTACTCCTTCAATGAAGATTTCTTCATTCCAATTCAAATCTTCTTTTTCAACATGGTATCAGAGCAGGGCCCAAGTCGATGATGGTTTATCTCTTTATCTCTTCTCTTGCCTACCCACGTGATGGAAGTCCGATGTGTCATTCCGGCCCACACGTGAGGGGGCGTGTTAAAATTCTAATATCTTGTCCCATATCGGCTTGGCGATGATCCTAGCTTCTCTATATAAGTGTGGATAACCCTCCCCCTTATGAGGCCTTTTAAGGGGTGAGTGGCCCATTTCTAATACATACAATCTCTCCTTTCTATGCGACAATTTATTAACCCAAATGCATTTGGTAGTTGAGATCAAGACTATCAATGTAATAGTTTAAACATAAATTTCAATTATAATGATCGATTAGGCCGGATTAAGCTTAAATAACCTTAGGAGTAACTAATATGTACGAAGAAATAGGCAAACCCACATTAACATTAAATTCATAACATGGAAAAGACGTAGCAAAATTGATATGAATGGAAACACACATCTATAAATCCATTCAAACAAGCTTATAAAAAGATATATCAATCCTCAATCACACAATAAATTTTGCAAAAAAATGGAACTTACTTGGTTTTGGCTTACGGTCGTGGCCATTTTAGCTGGTTCTTTGGCTTCGTTGGCTACGAGGAGGAAGAAGCTGCTGCCTCCAGGTCCAAAAGGGGTCCCTATTCTGGGAAATCTACACATGCTGGGGAAGAATCCTCACCAAGATCTGCAAAGGATTGCCAAAGACCACGGCCCCATTATGTACATGCGATTTGGGTTCGTTCCAATCATCGTCGTTTCATCTCCTGAGGCAGCTGAGCTTTTCCTCAAAACACACGATCTTGTTTTTGCCAGCAGACCACCTCATCAGGCTGCTAAGTATCTCTCATGGGATCAGAGGAATCTGGCATTTGGGGCTTACAGTCCGTATTGGCGGAACATGCGCAAGCTATGCACCGTGGAGCTGCTCAGCCCCCTTAAGATCAATTCTTTCCGGCCTATGAGAAGGGAGACGCTTGCTCATTTTGTTGAATCCCTCAAGGAAGCATCCCGACAACACGTTGCGGTTGATCTTAGTGCCAAGGTCGCGTCCCTGACCGCAGAGATGAGCTGCAGACTAGTGTTTGGCAAGAAATATGCTGACAAGGACATAGATGAGAGAGGCTTCAAAACTGTGATCCAAGAATGGACTAAACTAGTAGCAGTTCCCAATTTGGGTGATTACTTTCCTTTCCTTGGAGTTTTGGATCTCCAAGGGATGACAAGGAAGATGAAGGCACTCGCAAAAGTTTTTGATGATTTTTTGAGAAAATTATAGAAGACCATGCTCGAGCAGGGGATCGTCCTGAGCAGGCCAAAGACATTGTTGATACCATGATGTCCATAATGCAAAGTGGAGAATCTGAATTTCAGTTCGACAGACGTAATATCAAGGCCATTATGATGGTAAGCACATGGTCCAATGAATAATTCTACATCTTTTTTGGATAAACATTTGCTCAGCAATAAGTTGATGACGAATTTTATTTGCAGGACTTGCTCACAGCTTCAATGGACGCAGCAGCAGCATCGGTTGAGTGGATATTCTCCGACCTGTTGAGAAATCCAACAGTTATGAAGAAACTACAGAAAGAGTTGGAACAAGTTGTGGGATTGAAGAGGATGGTTGAGGAGTCTGACCTCGACCAACTCGAATATCTCAACATGGTTGTCAAGGAAACCTTCAGGCTGCGTCCAGTGGGTCCACTGTTGATTCCTCACTATTCCATGGAAGACATCAAAGTTAATGGCTATGACATACCAAAAGGATCAAGGATACTCGTCAACACATACGCAATTGGGCGGGATCCAAATGTATGGACTGATCCGGAGAAGTTCATTCCGGAGAGGTTCATTGGCAGTGACATTGATGTTAGGGGACAACATTTCCAGCTCCTCCCATTTGGTTCTGGGAGGAGAAGTTGCCCCGGAATGCAACTGGGCTTCATCCAAGTTCGACTGATCGTGTCACAGTTAGTCCACTGCTTCGATTGGCAGCTGCCAAATGATATGTCACCAGAGGAGCTGGACATGGATGAGTATTTTGGCCTTGTTGTTTCAAGGGCCAATTATCTCACGGCAATCCCCACGTTTCGGTTGCACAACTAGCATTTGAAGCAAACTTGGTAAAATTTGCTTCCTGAAAACAATCTATATAAAAGTAAAGTAAGACAAGCTAAATAAGTACTCACAGCCAGGCTATGAGATATCAAAATTATTTCAAGGTCAAGTTCAATTATTTGCTCAGCTGAAATTTGAAATTATGCATTTGAACAATACACCCACTCTTCTTTAACTCTGTTATGTACAAGTATTTTATGCCAATCATGTCCAAACATAATTTAGAGCAAGATTATAACAGATTATTAAGAAGTGGGAGTAGCTATGCCCTGTTTCAAAATCCATTTATCAAAGGGGAAAAGTGATCCTGAAGGTCTTTGCAAAATAAATCTACTGTTTTCATGTATACATCATTAACATTTCATCAAACACATTGATTTAAGTACACAGAAAACACTCCAAACAATAGCACACACAAGAAACCTCCCAACAAAAATCAATCATCTTAATTCACGAACGCAAATAAAGATTAGGAATGGAGTAGGAAAAGTGGATTAGGAGATCCACTCCGCCATACTATACACCATTTGATGCCCCCACCAATAAAATAGTGACATGTGTTTACTCTTTAAAATATTCAAAATCAAGCAAAATCCTATGTGGCACTTCTTCACAAAATCGTGTATTCTATCGTCAAACATTTCATCTTCAGTTTATTATCTCACCTTTGATCATCAAATTAACGCCCTAAAAAATGCAAAGGACCAATCTAGCCGGAGGAGCGGATCACCTCCCCCACATCATACACCATCAAGTCGTCGTCTACTCTTCATTCTCTAATCAATCCACAGCTGTGAGCGAGTTCTGATAATCCCCCATCAATGGCGTCTTCCGATCTGGAGAGGAAGGCGAAAGAGGCTTTCATCGATGACTACTTCGAGCTCGCTGTTGACCTCTACACTGAGCCATTGCGCTGAGCCCTACCGCCGCCGAGCTCTTCGCAGATCGCGCTCAAGCCAATATCAAACTCCGAAACTTCACTGGTAATCTCACATACTAGAAGAAATTAACAAATCTTTCGCTTATACTGCTATTTCCTATATCTCTCCGAGTTTAATGGAGTTGAGGCGGCAGTGGGGAAAGTGGCTGCCATTTGCAGGGGATCCGAGAGGTGTTGGAGCTTATAGGCGGGGAGAAGTAAGGGGAAAGAGGGAGAGAGAGAGGCAGAGGTGGCCAGGTGATTGGGGATTCCGGTGGCTTGCGACTAGTAGTGATGCTTTGGATTTTTCAGTGGTGTCATTTTGACGTTGGCGATAGTTTGTAAAGAACTGTCCCATAGGATTTTTCTTATTTTTAAGTATTTTAAAGAGTAAACACATGTCATTATTTTATTGGCAATAACAGGGTAGCAAATGATGTATAATACTATGATGGAGGTGATCCTAGCTTATTCGTTCTGAATTTATTTATTTTAAAAATAGTCTCACCGCAAAAGTGAATAAAAAATAAATAAATTGTCGACGTCAATGTGAACTTATACCTAATTAAATAAAATTAAATGAGCTCGACGTGAATCAAAAACCCCGTTGTTATACTTAAAGATTATCAAAATAAATGATGCCCCGAATCAGGATAATTCTTTTTTCCCAAACCAAAAAAAACAAATTTTGGTGCTAAATATAAAAGTGTGAGACAAGAATTTAACCGTGGAAAACTCAAATCAGAAAAAATAACGATATTATAAAAATCTTCTACTAAGGCACAAATTAAAAATTTAATACTCCCTCCGTCCTTAAAAAATAGATAAATTATTTTCTTTTTAAACTATCCCTAAAAATTACTATAAACTTTCTAATCCTGATAACTCATTTTTCTTTAATGAGATGAGACTCATTCTCCAATATCTACTACCAAATGCTTTAAAAAAAATTCTTTCTATTTCTCTTTTATTTATCTAATTATGTATTAAAATTCGTATAAAACCAAATACTGATACTCTTTAAATAAGGAAAATAAGGAGGGTGTAGTACTAATATCAACACTCACAACACGAGTGATCTACCAACCCTATAGACTTATGTAGTCTTCTTCTATTGGATTTATTGAAATAGCATTTCACCAATCTTACAGTCAAAGATGGCGTCTTCCACAGGAGGTGGAAATATTCACACACACACACAATCCACATGTTTATTAGCTTGCTTTTAGTTAATTTTGTTATAAACATATTAAGTATAATACGATGAATAATTAAAGCATATTCCGTAATCATTTTTTCTTCTCCATTAATATATTAGGAAATGGATAAATGAAGTCCATAGAGTATTATTCCAACTCAAATTTAGAATATTCTAATCAGAATTATCGATGACTTTTAAGGAAGAATCGGAACCATTAGGTGATTTAATCTGAAAATTTTTATTAATTGTATTCTAACCCGCACAAATTTTACTATTTTAACCTTTTTTAGATTAAAAAAAACTTCAATGACTTAGGGGTATTTTCGGCATTCTTCATTCCCACAACATGCTCTTGAAATATGGATAGATAGATAAAAAGAAAAAGTGATCAGAGACTCAAAGTAGCTCAAAAAAGCTCGACTTAATAAATGGTTGGAGCAAATCAATATTTAATGTGAGATTTACACTAAAATAGATTTGAGTTTAGAGGAATGATTGGAGATACTCTAATACAATTACATTACAACATTTTGTATCAAAATTACTCACTCTATTCTCTTTCTCTTTCCCACTTTATTGCCTCTTTCAGTTCCCACTTTATTTTATTCCATAGTTTATTCTCCCCTTAATCTTTAAACATCAATTTCTTATATTACGTGCACAGAATATTTACATCTCAAATAATTTGGGATGGAATCTCAAATAATTTGGGATGGAGTATTGAAAAGTAGATAGATATTAAGGGTAGGCAGGCCCACATTGAATTCACATACATGGAAAACACGAAGCATAATTAATATGAATGGAAACACACATCTACAAATCCATTCAAACTACTTTATTGTATCAATCCTCAATCACACAATATCTCTAGCAAAAAAAAAATGGAACTTACTTGGTTTTGGCTTGTCTTGGCCATTTTAGCTGGCTCTTTAGTTTCGTTGGCGACGAATAGGAAGAAGAAGACGAGGAGACTGCCTCCCGGTCCAAAAGGGATCCCTATTCTGGGACATCTACACATGATGGGGAAGAATCCCCACCAAGATCTGCAAAGGATTGCCAAAGACCACGGCTCGATTATGCACATGCGATTCGGGTTCGCTCCAATCATCGTCGTTTCATCTCCTGAGGCAGCAGAGCTTTTCCTGAAAACAGATGATCTTGTTTTTGCCAGTAGACCACCTCATCAGGCTTCTAAGTATCTCTCATGGGATCAGAGGAATCTGGCATTCGGGGCTTACGGTCCGTATTGGCGGAACATGCGCAAGCTATGCACCTTAGAGCTGCTCAGCAACCTCAAGATCAACTCTTTCCAGCCTATGAGAAGGGAAGAGCTTGCTCATTTTGTCGAATCGCTCAAGGAAGCTTCCCGACAACACGTTGCTGTCGATCTTAGCGCCAAGGTCTCGTCCCTGACCGCAGAGATGAGCTGCAGAATGGTGTTTGGCAAGAAATATGCTGACAAAGACATAGATGAGAGAGGCTTCAAAGCTGTGATCCATGAAGGGATGAAACTAGGAGCGGTTCCCAATTTGAGTGATTACTTCCCTTTCCTTGGAGTCTTGGATCTTCAAGGGCTGATAAGGAAGATGAAGGCACTCGCAAAAGTTTACGATGATTTCTTCGAGAAGGTTATAGAAGACCATGTTCGAGCAGGGGATCGTCCTGAGCAGGCCAAAGACATTGTCGATACCATGTTGTCCATAATGCAGAGTGGAGAATGTGAGTTTCAGTTCGACCGGCGTAACATCAAGGCTATGATGCTGGTAAGCACATGAATAATTCAACTTCTTGTTTGGAAAAGCTATTACTCCTTAGTGATGAATTACATGTGCAGGACTTGCTCATAGGTTCGATGGACACAGCAGCAGCATCGGTAGAGTGGATACTCTCCGAACTGATAAGAAATCCAACAGTTATGAAGAAACTACAGAAAGAGTTGGAGCAAGTTGTGGGATTGAATAGGATGGTTGAGGAGTCTGACCTGGACCAACTCGAATATCTCAACATGGTTGTAAAGGAAGGCTTTAGGCTGCATCCAGTGGGTCCACTGTTGATTCCTCACTATTCCAGGGAAGACAGCAAGGTTAATGGCTACGACATACCAAAAGATTCAAGAATAATCATCAACACATATGCAATTGGGCGCGATCCAAATGTATGGACTGATCCGGAGATGTTCATTCCGGAGAGGTTCAATGGCAGTGACATTGATGTTAAGGGACAGCATTTCCAGCTCCTCCCATTTGGATCTGGGAGGAGAGGTTGCCCCGGAATACAACTGGGGCTCATCCAGGTTCGACTGATCGTGTCACAGTTAGTCCACTGCTTTGATTGGCAGCTGCCGAATGAGATGTCACCAGAGGAACTGGACATGGATGGGGAATTTGGCGTTGTTGTTTCAAGGGCCAATCATCTAATGGCAATCCCTACCTTTCGGTTGCACAACAAGAGATGTAGAAGAAAAGTAAGAGAAGCTAAATAAGTACTACAGTGACTCAGTGAGGTGCATTTTTCACAAGGCTATGAGATATCAAAATTATTACAAAGTCAAGTTCAGTTATTGCAGTATAGCATAGTTGTTCAGCTGAATTTCAAATCATGCATTTGAACAATACAAGCATTTTATCACAATCATGTACAAACACAATTAAGAGTAAGATTATTAAGAAGAGTAAGCAGTTTCAAATTTCACTTTTTTAAAGGGAAAGAGTACTTGTCAGATATAAATGATTAACAATTCATCAAACACATTGCGGGCTATATTAATTAGGCACCTCTTCAAACAATCCCCCACACAGAAAATCGCCCCACATTTATCAATAATCTTTAACTCAAGAAGTCGCAAACAAGGATTGCTGAGGCAAACAACCGACAATTCACCTTTAATAATAGAGAAAGAGGAAACGCCCAAATATCCTGTCTGTATTGAGCACGTTCCTGCAAATGCCCTAATTTCACATCCAAATTTGCGGTTATTATCAAATTCCTTTTTTTTTGTCATTCTAATTTCATTTATACAAAAAGAAATTCTTCTAATTTATTCTTCCTATCACAGTTATTTTTTTCAATATGATGCCAACGTGCTGTATGGTAGCATTGGACTCATCCACGCGACCACGCCCGATTGGTCGCAAATTATTTACCCAAAAAAATGCTACTGTGTATCATAGAGCTTCAAATATTGTCATATATCTTGATTTAAAAAAGATGATGTGAATATGTACATTCTACATTCGTCATCAAAAGTATGCTAAAACTGGGGTCGCGTTTTCTCTCCTCCCTTTCCGGCACGGGATAAAAAGGAAACCATAACCGTAATATCTATACATCTATACAATATATAAAAAGAGAGATTTGGAGATATTTACAAGAATGGCATCTTAAATAAAAAATACTTACAGTTTAATTAAAACTGTTTTTTAAAATTAGTTTCTATATTACGGCCATTCTAATTCTCTTTATCTGTAATTGGAGTAAATTTACGGTTATACTCCACTAGAAAGTTATCTATTAGTTATAAAACTTTATTCAAAGTTAATTTACGGTTATACAACACTAACTCCACTAATGACATTTGACTAGAAAGTTATCTATTGATTATAAAACTTTATTCAAAGTTATTGGTTTCAGTTGCGCCCTTTTCGTTTTTCTTCTGAATTTGCAGAGGCAAGCGATTGAGTGGGAGAACGGGGAAAGGATGAACTACAATTGCAAGTGAGTGTTCGCCTTGAATTTCGGTTGAATTTGTGTAGATTTAGAGGCTTTGCTTTTCTTTTTTGTTGATCTTATTTTTATGGGTATGTGATTCTAAATTTTGCAAGTTAAGGATAACGATGCATAATATTTTAGCCTATAAATATGTCATTTAAAGGCTGGATATCCACACATACCTACTTACCTTATAGAACTTAAACATACCATTTTTAGTCTTACAATGGGAAGAAAGCTTGATGTCATGAAACCATTCCACCCCATGTTCGGTGTGCTCAAGACTTCCTCAATTTCTTTGGTTGGCTAATTTTGTTCTTTTTAATTATGTTTTCGTTCCTTTTACATTTTATTAATTATTGTATAATTTTCTTTTCTTAACATTTTCTTAATTATATTTTTTGTTTTTTTGCAGTCAAGACCCCCTGCCCTCGGCAGCCCTGAAACGAAATCAATGCTAATATCTTCCCAAATCCGATCCGGAATCGGCAAAGGCTGCAGGAGACCGGCTGTAGATTTGGTCTCGGTCTTATGCCTCTGACACGTCGTGCATGCTGCGACGAAATTTGTGACTTGCTTCATCATTCCGGGCCAATAGACATTCGAGGCAATCCGGTGATACGTACGGTAAGCTCCCGAGTGTTCCCCGGTAGGTGTGATATGGAACTCCACAAGTAACCTTGGTATCCAAGGAGAACGGGGCGGGACCACTATCCTTCTCTTGTAGAATAGAGTGTCGTGGATCAGCTCGTAATGAGGGGAAGTCGGCTGGCCCGCTTCCAAGGCAGCTTTGATCTTAGCAAGGGCCGGATCGGTAGACAGCGTCGCCTGGATTGTCGACCACTCTGGCCATGATGGAATCGAGATGGCCGAGAGTTCCAACGCCTCCTCGTCTCGACGGGAGAGCGCATCGGCTGCTCTATTCAATTTTCCTTCCTTGTATACTATGGTGAAGTCGTAGCCTACTAGTTTTGCCGCCCAATTTTGTTGCGCCGGAGTAGCTAAAGGATGGGCTAATAGTTGGTGTAGACTACGCTGATCCGTGTGAACGACGAAGCGGCGACCCAACAAGTAAGGGCGCCAATGATGGATGGCAAGGACGAGAGCCATGAGTTCCTTCTCGTAGGCTGATTTGGCTAACCATCGAGAGGATAAAGTCTTGCTGAAATAGGCCACCGGTTGACGCTCCTGCATTAAAACAGGCATCGCATTCAATCACAAACTCCTTCGTGAAATCCGGCATCCGGAGGAGAGGTGCCGATGTCAGTGCTGATTTGAGAGAGTCAAAGGCGGAGGCCACTGCCTTCGGCCAAGTCCAGGCTGCTTTGGGTTGGGGTGCTAGCGGCTTCCTCAGGAGTTCCGCCAGCGGGGCTGAAATCTTGCCGTAGTCTCGGATAAAGCGGCAGTAGTACCCTGTTAGCCCTAGGAACCCCCGAACACTCTTTAAGGCGTTGACCAGCGGAGGACTGCCGAGATCTTGGCGGGGTCCATTTTAACTCCTTCAAAGGACATGATGTGGCCAAGGTACTCAACGTTGTCTCGACCTAGAAGACACTTCTTGGCATTGACGACGAGGGCATGGCCGTGAAGGGTCTTGAAAACTCGGCGGAGGTGGCGCATATGATCTGCCCATGTCGCGCTGTAGACGAGGATGTCGTCAAAAAACACCAAGACAAATTTTCGAAGTGCTAGTCGGAAGAGGTCGTTCATCAGACTCTGGAATGTGGCCAGAGCGTTGGTGAGGCCGAACGGCATAACCAGGAATTCGTAATGGCCGGAGTGGGTGCGAAAAGCCGTTTTGGGCACGTTGTCGGCTGCCACCCGAATCTGGTGGTATCCAGCTTTTAGCTCGATTTTGCTGAACCACTTGGCCCCATGTAATTCGTCAAGTAATTCCTGTATCACCGGAATAGGATATTTGTCCGGTACCGTCCGCTTGTTGAGTTCCTGTTAGTCCACGCAAAACCTCCACGAACCATCTTTCATGCGAACGAGGAGGGCGGGGCTAGAGAAAGGGCTAGTGCTTGGTTGAATCACCCCGGAGCTCAACATCTCGGCGACGAGCTTCTCCATTTCATCTTTCTGCATGTGATTACACCAATACGGGTGAACCAAAACGAGGTCAGTACCTGGAAGGAGGGGTATCCGGTGGTCAGTGCGGCAGCGGGGGTCAGTCCCGCGGTTTCCTGTGTGATTGTAGAAAATTCCTCGACCAATTTCAGTAGTTGTGACCGGGCTGCCGAGGTTAGGTGACTTCACTTATTTTAACACAAGTGATACCCGCAAGTGTACGGGGCTAGTGTAGCAATTAGCAAGCAAGAGTATCGTATCCTACAGAGACAAATTCGTATCAACTTAACTACCACGAACAAATGTCAACGACTATCTAGATGGTTGGAAAAAGTTTGGTTTGTTCTAACACTACGAAAAGCATATAATGAGCAAATAAATAAATAAAAGCAAATAAACACGGAGTGAAAAGATAATATGGAGAAAATTGTAGAACCCAAGGATCCGATGCACAATTCCAAGCTCTTATCCAATCAAATTGTCTTACCTTTTGGTGTCTCTAGAATTACTAAGTCGACCACAATTATAGATTAAACCCCCTCCCTAGGTGAGAAACCTGTAGATTAAGTGCTAGGATTGAAGTCCCCTTCTAATCCTAAAACCCCTAACTCCCTAAAGCTCGATTAGGTCAAAGACCTCACTCAAAACCTCAACTCTCCCGAGTTTTATTGCATTAAGGTGTGAACTATTCCTATTTCCAGATTAATTATTTCATCTCCCGATTAATCTAATTAATCCTACACAATCAAGTGGTGATCAATCAATTGAAAGGAATAAACCCAAGAATAATCAAATAACTACAAGAGCAAGGTAAGAACAAAATCAATTGGATAAAAACTATGAAATTAATGCATCTTCACCAAGAATTCTACAAAAGGTGTTTAGCTACTCATGTTCATGGAGAAAACTAAGTTTAACACAAAGAATCCGAACAAAAACATGAAAGATAGATACTAAGAACTCCTATGGAACGAACCTATGGAGTGAAGTCTTCAATCTTCCGATTTGGAGTCTTCAATCTTCAATTCTCTCTCTAGAAGTGTTCTTGGGGGTGTGTGTGAGTGTTGGAGGCAGTAAGGTAGAATAAATCTCGTCCAATCCAACCCTAGCCTTTTCTTCTCGTTTTTCCACTTCAAAAATCGCGTTTTCAGGTTTCAGACGCGTCAAATTGACGTACCCGGCCGGGTAGAATTTATGAACTGTAAATCCACCCGGCCGGGTGACCATTTCAGACCCCTTTCTGGACTCGTCACGCTGTCTTCAGGATACCCGGCCGGGTGGAATATTTGTGCCGTAAATGCACCCGGCCGGGTGTCGTTTTCCGGCTCCTTCTGGTCTTTAAGTCCTACCCAGCCGGGTAGAATTTATAAGAGTAAAACTCACCCGGCCGGGTGTTGCCTTTAAAGGCCCTGCTGCCTCCTATCCACAATCGGCCGGATTTTGCCTCTTTTTTATCTACTTATCCTAGAACACTCAACAAACACATGAAACTCCAAAAGATAGGTTAATTGGCAGGAAATAGACAATTCAAGCATCAAAACTCAACATTAAGCACCTCAACATACCAATTAAACCGACTAAAACATGAGTTTATCAATAGGGCCTTGGTAATCCCGAACGGCTCCGCCACAGCCTCTTTAACAATTGCGTGGAGGACCCAGCAGCAGCAGCCCTCTTCTTCGAGGCAATGGAGGTCCTGGGTAGAACAAGCTCGGCGCATGAGTGATGGATCGCCCTTGAGCAAGACGGGGCGGCCATTGACTGCGAAGTCCATGGACAATCGCTACCAATTTGCCATGACGTTACCGAGGGAGGCAAGCCATAAGACGCCCAGAATTACGTCGATGTTCCGGAGGGGAAAGACGTAGCAGGACACCACAAACTCCTCATTTTCCAATGTCAGAGGCCTGCCTCTGCAAATCCCCGTTGCGCGGCGTGTGGTGCCATCGTCCAACACCACTGAGTAGGGCGATGTGGGAGTAACTGGCAGCTGAGCCGCTGGGCGCATTGTTTGCGCCACTATCGACCATCACCTTAACCTGTTGAGAGGCGATTTTCCCAAATAGCTTCATAGTGTTCGTCGTGTCCAGGCCGTTCAGGGATAGTACAGATAGTTGTGGTTCAATCTCGGGCTCCAAAACTTCAAATTCCTTGAGCTCAGCGTCGGTGGGCGTTTCTTCCTCCTCATCGCAGATCAGAACGTTGAGAGTCTTGGGGGGGGCATCTAAGGGATGGGCCGAACTTCAGGCCGCACTTGACACAGGTACCTGCTGCGATGTGCCATCTGTATTCCTCCGGAGACACGTTCCGGAAGCGTTTGGATACCGGTTTTGACGAGCCAGATGAGTGGGAGGGGTTTTGGGAGTACCCCTTTGAGAAAGAGCGAGTCGATTGGGTTGTATATGTGTGCGCCTGGGTAGGCGATTGGGAAGGCGCTGATCGCGGTGGCTGGGTGGACGCCATCGTGTCGATGACCAGCGCTAACTCGACCGCATCTTCACAAGTAGTGATTTTAGCGGCCTTCATTTGTAGACGGACCTCAGGTCGAAGTGCTGCCATAAAAAATCCCAGGTATTGCTGACACGAGATGTCCGGATCCTGTGCGAGGCGCGCCTCAAAAGCAGCCACGAAATCTGTCAGAGAACCAGTGTGGCGGACTGCGGCGAATGCTTCATATTCATTCAATGCCCTATTTCCTCCAAAGCGTTTCATCAACTCTCTTGCAAACCGAGCCCACGTCAGATCCGGAACTCGCTGTGCAACAACTGGTACCAAGGGAGGGCAGCGCCAGCCAGAGCTACCATTGCGATGCCTACCCGGTCCTCAGAAGGGGTTTCCGAGATCATAAAATATTGTTCCGCCCTTTCCAGCCATGCAAGGACGTCCGAGCTATCAAAAGTTGGCATGGGCGACGACGAAACACCGCCCGTGGATGCCGATTTTGGCTCCCGATTCATTGAGGTGGATCCGTTGGAAGTATCCTTAAGTCTGAGTGAAGCGAAACCCTCACGCATCTCCTGAAGCATGGCGTTCAGTTCTGATCGTGCCTCCGTCACTTGGTCATCAGTGCGGAATTGGGCATTCAGTTCCTTCACCGCCGCATCCAACAAGAGCCTACCCTGTTCCAAATCCTCCATAGCCTTCTCCAATTCATCCAGTCGCGTCTCCGATCGAGAGTTCACCATCGTTCACCGCACCAATTATTAGGAGTGGAAGTGATGAGCACGAGGAGTGCTCTTCCTGCTGCAGCAAAATACACCCACTCACACCACTGATTGTAAATGCAGAAAAAGAGAGAACGAGCACTTTTGATTGATAGGAAAATAAAGGAAATGATAATCCTCCACAGAGGCCTACGACCAAGTCGTCCAAAACAATTATCTCTCCAAGATATTCTGGACTCACTAGCTTACAATTATTTATACTGAAAAATAGAAACTACTAGATTGCATAAAAA
Organism: Salvia hispanica; assembly: GCF_029641045.1. Lineage (NCBI taxonomy): Eukaryota > Viridiplantae > Streptophyta > Magnoliopsida > Lamiales > Lamiaceae > Salvia > Salvia hispanica. The sequence goes on from NC_142694.1 coordinate 16,086,166, forward strand.
TAGGAATCATTTGATTTGCTCGATCTACTCCTTTCCAGCGCCTACTTCCAGATTCTTCTCCTTTGAACCAACTACCTCCCTACTTCCTCGGCGGCTGTATACCTTCCAGCCGCTGACCGTATCACATGTACAAACACAATACGGAGTAAGATTATAACAGATTATTAGGGCCAACTAATTAAGAAGTGGAAGTAGCCTGAGGACTGTTTTTCAAAATCCTTTCTTGAAGGCCAAAACCTCTAGTTTTCAAATATAATTCTACTATTTTCTTATCAATTCAATCAAAGTGTCACAGCTATAGGTTGATAGGAGTTTCAAATAGCAAAACGCATGCTTCTCTTCCAGTTTCGTTCTTAATTTCAAACAGAATAATCAAGGATAAGTGATTAACCAATATAACAAAGTACAACATAAACAATAAAAACAACTGCCAAAGAAACATAGATCATCGAGAAGGAATCGAAAGAACTGGCAGTTGACATCTAACCTTTTGGAGATTCATGATCAGAGAAGGTAAAAGAATACCATCAGTCCAACACTGATGTATAAACCATTCATCAAACACATTGTGGGCAATATTTAAAACACACACAGAGACCACTACAAACAATCCCACACACAGGAAACCTCCCCACAGATATCCATGGTCTTAATTCAAGAACGCAAACAAGGATTGTAGAGGTAAACAAACGACAATTTTACCCTTGACAGCGGAGAAAGAGGAAAATGGCTCAAATATCTCCCTCGCATGCACTTTTCAAGCAGAGTAAGCTGAAATCAAGAGCTAGTGTGTCATCAAATGAGATGTAAACACGTGACTTTTTAGATATTTGAATGACAACTCCCTCAGTTCCAACAAAAATGACCTTTTCTTTGGATGGCACGAATTTTTATGTAACTTTGTTTTATGTGTTAAATGGAAAAAATAAAGTAGAGAAAAGTGTTTTCATTTTTAATAATGAGTCATCTTAGTTAGAACAAACCAAAAAGGAAAGTGAGTCATCTTTAATGAGACAGAAGGAGTACTAAATTGAGATGTGATATTCAAGCCCCCGTTGCTAACCGCATAAGGACTGGTGCTCAATGCAAGGCCGTGCACAAGGTGCGTCGAGAATATGTTGAATGTAAATTTTTAAAAATAACTGGGGAAATGTGTGAAAACCCAATACCATTATATTTGTCTTACTTTATTCTATCTTACTTTATACTCCTTCCGTTCTATAGTAATAGAGACATTTCTTTTCGGCACAGAGTTTATAAAAAGAGGGAACATCTTTTTTGGTCCACGAACTTTGCCAAAGTATCATTTTAAGTCCGTGAACTTTGAAAATATCATTTGAGGTGTGCCAACTATGAGTTTTTTTTTTTTTTTTTTTTAATAAACACCTTCTCGGTGGAGGGTTCGTGGGTCCCTCATCCCTATATTTCAATCAGCCCAACGGGTATAAAGACAAGCCATGTCTGAAAGTGACATGCCAAAATGATGAAGAGAGTAAGATGATATCTAAAACCCAAAATGGCTAAGACACCAGTCTACACTCTTCCAAAGTCAATACAATACAAAACAAAAAGAGACAATCCAAAAATGTCCACCGGTCAATCCAAAGGGAAGTTCGGAAGGCCAAGCTGGTCCATTCTCACCGCAGCCTTAACAAATGCTGGAGCCGTGTGTTGGTCGAAGAAGATGCAATTAGGTTCCATGCTCCCCTGTTTCGCCAACCAAGTCGCCACCTTGTTGCCTTCTCGTTGGATGAAAGAAACTTTAGTACAAAAGTACTTAATTCTGTTACGGATTTCTGAGACTTGATGGCGTAGAGTGGCTGCTCCATGCTTCTATGCCATCAGAATATCTACAGCCTCAGAGTTTCCCATCTCAATCCAAATCCTTTGACTTCCAGTTCCCACCATATCCAAACCCAGACCAATGGCTTGAAGTTCCGCCTCGAGGTGAGATGTTGCGTTGCTTTTTGAGGCGAAACATCTGATCATGTTCCCATCTTTATCCCGGATGATACCTCCCGCCCTTGCTCCCGCTGTACTCCACTTCCCCATGGTATTAATCTTAAACCAACCTACATCCGGCGGAAACCATCTAACCAATCTGGGCCGCTTACTCGGTTTCTCCCTCCAGGCGGATACGCTAATCTCCTTAGGGATGGAACATCCCCTCCACTGTTCTTTCCCGAGCCTCCCGACTGTGGTTAGGCGCTGCAGATGCTGTCTGTTCTTTCTCGATGTATTTTTCCATTTCGCTCCGACCAAATGACCCACAATGTCAGACATGGGATGATAAAGCTTACATGAGGTTTATTGGACCGACACAACCAACGGTGCCAGAATTTGATTCGTTTCTCAAGATCAATGATGGCTGCATTCCACATAGGCAGATTCGGAAAACAGTTTTCAATATTGCTCCATACTTGTGTTGCCACCTCCCCCTGAAGGAAGAGGTGTTCCCTAGTTTCAATCCCCGGGTATCGACAACACCTGCATTTTGATGCTAGCTCCACTTTTCTCCATTGTAGTTTCGCGTCGACAGGGATCCGGTTGGCCAGCAGTCTCCAAACGAAGATGGAGGTCGACGAGGGGTGCATTCATTCCAAATGAGTTCAAAAATTTGCATAGGCGGCTGTCGGCTCCTGATCTCCTCCCACGCCGAGTACGTGGAGAAGTTTCCATTGGGGGTTTTGATCCACCTCAGCGTGTCCCGACCACCCTGTTCAACTGGTATTCTCACAATTTCCTCCGTAGCCTCCCTCGGCACTCCGAGAGGCTCCAGTTCCTGCCTTACCCGCGCCGCATCCCAGCTTCCATTTCTCCAGAAATCTTTAACTTTTCTTTGAGGCAGCCGCATACCTGGATTGCAGAGTTCACTAATGGGCTTATCCCTCCACCAAATGTCTTCCCAAAAATTGATATTTCCATCTCCCAGGGCCCAATGGATATAATGATGTATCTTGTGTCTTGCCCTTGCCATCCGTTTCTAGGTGGGGCTCTGTTTTTTTGCTAGTGCAACTTTAGATGGGGCTTCTTTTCTACAATATTTCTGCATCATAAAATTCGCCCACAATGAATTTTGCTCTCTAAATCTTACCCACTGCTTCATTCCAAACGCCTCCACCATCTCCGCAAAACTCCGAATGCCCAATCCCCCTTCATCGCAGGGAAGGCAGATTTGGTCCCAGCTTATCCAATGTGTAGCTTTTCTATCACGATCAGAGCCCCAGAAGTATTTGGCTAACAGACTTTCCATTTGTTTCGTTGCTTCTTTGGTTGGCTCAAGCACTTGAAAGATGTGTAGAGGGATAGCTCCGAGAGTGCTTTTGATGAGTGTAAGCCTCCCTCCGAATGTCAGGTGTTTATGTGACCATGAATGAATTCGTGCCGAAATTTTTTCTCTAAGGTAAATGAACATGTCAGTCTTTTTCCTTCGGGACGCCAAGGTAAGTAAAAGGAAACTTTCCTCGCTGAAATCCCCCAGTTTCCTGAATACTGTTCGCCCAACTCCCGTGTTTCTCATCCACAAAAAAGTGGCTTTTCTCCATATTAATCTTCTGACCTGAAGCCGCTGCATAGTGCTTTAATCATTCGATCAGTTCCGCTAGCGATTCTTGCTTCGCTTGAGTAAAAACCAGAATATCGTCTGCATATGCAAGGTGGGAGATTTCTAGCAAATGAAGAGAGGTAGCAAACCTCATAGATTTTCTGCTGAGAATAAGCTTATCCAAACTCCATGAAAGGTATTCTGCTGCAAGGATGAAAAGAGAAGGCGAGAGTGGGTCACCTTGCCGGAGTCCTCTGGACGATTTGAAGAAGCCAGCCACCGCACCATTGATAAGAACCGAGAACCAACAACAGGAGTTAATACACCGTTCTACCAAGCTAATCCACTTCTCCTTAAAACCCATTTTCCGGAGCACCTTGATCAAGAAGGGACACTGGACCCAGTCATATGCTTTAGCCATATCTAGCTTGATAGCGATATTTGGGGAGGGCGAACAATTCGCAAGGTCTCGAATGACCTCTTGAGCTAAAAGTACGTTGTCGCTCAAAATCCTTCCTTGGACAAAGCCGTTTTGGTTTGACACCGTGAGCATTGGGAGGAAGGCGCCTAGCCTCTCCGTGATAATCTTGGAGATTATTTTATTTGTAACGTTGCACAGACTAATAGGTCTGAAGTCCGCCCATGCTCGTGGATTTTCTTTTTTGGGAAGTAGCACAATCATAGTCGCGGTGAAGCTTCACGGCATGCAGGCTCCAGCAAAGAAGTCCCTAACCGCATCAACAACATCCCCTCCCACTACCTCCCAACAAGTTTGAAAGAATAGTGACGAGAACCCATCTGGTCCCGGGGTGCTATCTGCCGAGATACCAAAAACCGCCCGTTTGACCTCCTCATGAGAGGGTGTCATGCTCATGCTATCGGTATCAACATTATCCGGTAGGGCGTTGATGATCTCTAAATGTGGTTCTTCAAGGAGGTTGCAATATGAGGTGAGAAGGTTTTGGAAGAAGGCCGCTGCTGAGTTTCGAAGATCTTCCTCATCCGAGACCAACCTCTTTCCCTCTTGAATTTCGTGGATGCGTGCCTTGACTCTCTTTTGTCGGACCAGACCCTGGAAGTACTTAGTGTTTCTCTCCCCATCAATCGCCCATCTAATCGCAGCCTTTTGTCTCCAGAAATCTTCCTCCATTCGAAGGCAAAGAAGGTATTCCGCTGTCCTCCTATGATGTTCCTCTCTGTTTTCCGGCGACGGTTCCTCTTCATACTTTTGTTGCGCTGTCATTGCTTCCCTTTCCGCATTCTTAAGCCGCACGAAGATGTTTCCAAATACTTCTTTATTCCACAGTTGAAGTCCCCTTTTAATCGCTTTAAGTTTAATTTGGAGATTTCTCATCCCTCGCGCTCCAGAGTTGAGGTCCCAGAGTTTCTTAATTTCCTCCAAGAAGCCGTGATGTCTAATCCACATTGCTTGAAATCGAAACGTACTTTTTGCTCTGCTTTCAGCCTCCCTGCATCTGATAAGAAGGGGTCCATGGTCCGAGACAACTCTTGGGAGCACTGTCACCCTTGTTGAAGTGAAGGATGTTGCCCAACCCTCATTAAAAAGGATCCGGTCAAGCCACTCAAACAGAGTTCCTCTCGCCCACGTAAAGAAAGGCCCATCCGCGCCTGGATCTGTTAGATTACAATCCGTAATTGCCTCAGCGAAGTCTAGCATTTCTAGCGTTTTGCTCCCTGCCAATTCCGTCGACCCTTTACTTCGTTCTCTTTCATTAAGATAAATGTTAAAATCCCCACCCACAGCCCATGGTTTGTCTTCCATTTCCTCCGCAATGTTCCTAAGAGAATTCCACAATGCCCATCTACCTCCCCTAGAGCATTTGCCATACACCACCGAGAGGAAGAAGGGATTTTGGATTGTACTTGTCGAGATCTGAACATGAAGTAGCTGCTCCCTATTCACTAGCACGTCCACCTTCCAGTCCGACTCACCAAACATCCAGATTTTATTGTTAGTGTTACTTCCCTTGAAATCCAACCTAACCAACCTGCAAATCTCCGTCCTCGGGAGGGTTAGTGGTTCAATAATAGCAACAAATGAAAGCTTGTATGTTACAATTAGATGATTTAGTACGCTTTGGGTATTGGCATTCGCCATGCCCCGAGCATTCCATACCAACAGATTACTTGACATGGAGACTCAAATTCTGTTTGGATTGGTAGACCCATATGACCTTTGCTCTGTTTCCACTTCACTCTCCCTTCTGCCAGAACCTTTATGCAAATCAGGGGGTTTATCAAGGTTCTCCCTCCTTATTTGTCTCCCCTGGCAATCCTCCATTGTCATTTCTTCTACCTCTTCATCCGATGGGGTATCATCCCGTTGTAGTTGCTGAAACGAGTTTGGTTCCATGTGCTGAGAGAGCGACCAATCTGGCTTATCATTCTGTTTTGCTAGGTTTGGTCTCCCCTGTTTTGAAGACTCTGTTGTGGCCGAAAAGAACCGTCCCTCTCTTCCCGGCTTATCCGCAACAATTGCTTCTTTTGGAGCTCGATCCACTGAGTTGGATCTTCTTAATGTGGTTTCGAAGTTGCTTCCTTGTTTCACTTTTCTCCCTTTTCTGCCCTGTTTGATAAAGCCGTCCTTATCCAAAAATTCTGCGAAGGTGGGGGATTTTGGTCGACCTGACCAACTTGCTTCCTGACCCCCTTGCTGATCCACTTTCTTATTTTTATGTTGATCCTGCTGTATTCCTTTTCCTTTCTCAATATCATGTTCCTTCCTTGAGTTATAGTGATGAGATGTCCCTCCTCCCTCTGCTTTGTGAGTGTTCCTGACTCGATACTCCTGATATCTCTCCATGTGTGGATGATTTGGGACTCTAACCGGCGGGTTAACCTTCTTGCCAAAGGCATGGCAGTTTCTGCTCGAGTGGCCCACATGTTTGCAATCTCTACAATAGAGGGGAATTTTTTCCCACTTTACTTTGAGCACTGATTCCTTTCCAAGGATGTCTAAAACCACTTCCTCCGTTGGGGGTTTGGAGATGTCTATCTCCACACAAATTCTAGCGAAAGAGAGCCGCTTCTTTGTGACTGTGTCATGATCAATAAGGATAGGGTTGCCAAGGAGATATCCAATAGCAAATAAGGCCGAGACTTCAAAAAGATGGATTGGAACCGCGATCACGTTGCACCATATCGCAGCTATTGGGGTTTCAAAGAAGGAATCAAACGTTGGCGTCCATTTAAAGACCCGCATAGGGTGGTGTTCGACGAACCAGACCGGGGCTCCGTTGGGACCGTTGAGCATTTTTGCATAATCTTCGATATCCTCAAATTGAATAATGATATGTTTTGCGTTGATGTAGTTCCAGTTGAAGTCCCTCTTAAACTTGATATTGCTCAAAGCTTTTTGCACTTGTGACGAGGAAGGGATAGAATGCGAAAACTTACCTACTATTGCATGACCCATCTTTTCCGTGAGGTAGTTCGTGTCCTCTCCAGAGAAGTGTAGAGACGGTCGTCCCTCCCTGATCCCCGCGCACCCAATTTTTGTTATCTTCTCCGGTTGGAGGACAAAGGGTACATTAGGGTTTAGAAAACCCTAATGAGTATTTTTGCCAACTATGAGTTAATATCAATTGAAGTACTTTTTACTATTTTCAAATTTTTCTGGACGAAAATACCCTCAATATTTTAAGGGTATATATATTTAATAACTTATCATATATTCATATTTTTTATAAATATCTTTACTATATATTTTTGATAAATTTTCTAAATATAATTTGACTTTCAATATTATCATTTAATTTTGTGATATATGCAAGAAAAGATCCTTATTCAATTTTTTATTATTAAAGAAAAGTTCTTTATTCAATTTTATAATTCTTTAATATAAAAAATTGAAGAAGCAATTTTACTTGCATGTCACAAAATTAAGTGATAATATTGAAGGTCAAATTATATTTAGAAAATTCGTCAAAAATATATTGTAAAGATATTTATAAAAAAATATGAGTATGTGATAAGTTTATTAAAAATATACACACTTTAAGGTATTGAGGGTATATTCGTCCAGAAAAACTTGGAAATAGTAAAAAAGTACTTCAAATGATATTAACCCATAGTTGATGGACCTCAAATGATATTTTCAAAGTTCACGGATCTAAAATGATACTTTGGCAAAGTTCGTGGACCAAAAAAGATGTTCCCTCTTATAAAAATTGTGATTGGTGAGTTAAGTAAAGAGATAATAAAATGGAAAATGAAAAAGGTAGAGAGATGAAGAGAGAAAAAAGTAAGAGAGAGTAAAGTAGGTGTGGAAAAATATATTGACTTTTACTAAAAAAGGAAATGACTCTATTACTATGGAACGTATCAAAATGGCAAAATAACTGTTACTATGGAACGGAGGGAGTACTTCTCACTCTTACTTAATTCTCTCCACTTTGCATTTATTAAACATATAGTACTACTATTCCGTCGGTATCATTTTCCTTTTATATTTGTTAGCTGTTACAACCAAGATAACCTATTACTAAAAATAGAAACACATTTATCTTTACATTCTTTCATCCTTGTTATTTTATTCTTTCTACTTAATATACAAAATAAAGTTACATAAAATTTTGTGCCGCCCAAGGAAGAGTCATCTTCCTTGGGATGAGGGAATGCTATTTCTTAATCTACATGCCAAAAAAAAATATATCTATTAACATGGAACAAATGGAGTAATTTTTTTTAATCAAGAGATTTGTATAAAATTTTAAGTTTGATAGGAGTATATTTTCTTAGAAATGAGAAAATGATTTTTTTTTTGGTAGAATAAAGATGATTTTCTTTAATTCGGTAAAAGAGATTTACATATCGAATGGCACTGATTTTGAAAATTGGAAGATGAATTAAGAGAAGACATTCCATAATTTAGGTGTACCAATATGGAAAAATGATGTGGTATGCCCCATCAAGAATATTTTTTTAACTTGGAAGAATACACCTTCATGCATATTAACGGAACAAATTCTTTAATATGGAAATTTTTAATGTCCATTTATAACCATATATACACACACCATATAACCTTAAACCCTAACATGCTTAATATATATAGTACTAATATATACGCATCTCCCATCATCTTTCAAATCAATTGAGAAAAAAAAATTCATTGCAAGCAATGGATTTGTACGCCACTTTTTTTCCTTTTTTAATACATATGAACATGTACGTTTTCCTTATTACGATTACATGTTTATTATCTAAATGTTCTTTTCAAAATTTTGTGTAATCGAATGAATCAAAATTTTGGTCTCTTGATCAAGTACATATATTCTTGATTTGCCCAATATCACTAATCTAGAGATGTACTAGTATAACAACTAATTTTAAAGTTATACCATACATCCAATCTGGTGCTGCCACGTGACACAAAAAATGCAATATTGTAAACACTAAAATGCAATATATATGTGTAGAAGCTATAAATGAATTTCGGCAGATTGCATTTTTGTTATATGCATATTGTATTTTTTATTGTTGAGTTTTGCATTTTAGATATTGACTGTTAATTTGCATTTTATATATAGACGGATTGCATTTATATATGTGAAAATGCAAAACTTAACAATATAAAATGCAATTTATGTGAAAATGCAAAACTCAACACTATAAAATGCAATTTACCTACAACTAAAATGCAATCTGCGGAAATACATATACAACTAGATTGCATTTTTGTGTTTAAAATATTGCATGTTTTGTGCCACATGGCAACACCAGAATGAATGTACGTTGTGACTCTAAATAAGGGGGCACCCTAGTGCTCCCCTATATATATATATGTTTAGTTTTTCTTTATTTTAGGGAAACATAAGACTATTATTATGTATGTTTAGTCTTGTTTTCTTTATTTTATAATTATTGAGTAATTTTAGTCTTGTTTTCTTTATTTTATAATTGAGTAATTTTAAATTCTACATGTAGGTTTGCTAAAAGAAATTTATGTTTCTAGTTATGATTGAAATTATAATCTCATTTTAATGGCATAAAATCAAATACTATTAATTTGCTTGAGTTCATATTGGACTATACATAATAAGTATTTTTTTCTATGGTAGACAATCTATCAAATTCATACGTGCATTTTGTTGAGATTGAATTTAAATTCACATCTGGATGACTTGTGTGGATAAAGAAGAAGCATATAATGCATATGCATTCACCAAAGGATTTAGAATTTGGAAAGGTAAAAAATCTTATAATAGAAAAAAGAGCTTTTACATTTTTGTGTTGTTGTGAGGGATAATCAAAACGGCAAATTCAGAGTATCCCTCACAGCAACACAAAAATGTACATCCCCGAAGCTTATTTTTTCGATTATAAGATTTTTTACCTTTTCGCATTCCAAATCCTTTGGTGAATGCATATGCTTTATATGCTTCTCCTTCATTCACAAATGTCATTCCATGTGCGAATTTATATTCAATCCCAACAAGATGCATATATGAATCTGATGGATTTTCTATAATAGAAGAAAATAATTATGTATAATCCAATATGAACTCATGCAAAATAGTAGTACTCCTATAGTACTATTTATTATTAGATTTAAATTTAAAATTCATAATCTTTATGCCATTAAATTGAGATTATGCTAGTTAGAAAATATCGACCATAAAACTAAGAGATAAATTATTTTTTTTCAAACCTACATGTAGATGCGACTCCTAATGGCGAACTGAGGAATAGTATTTTAAACATAAATTTCATTTTAGAAAGTTTAATTAGAAGTAAATTTGAAGCCCCGAAGAAAAAGTTTGAAAAGTTCGATGAAGATGTCTTCAACATTAAAATTTAAAAGTTGGCTACCATTATGTTAATGGGGTAGTGATAAAATGCAAACTAATATATTGTACAAACTCAAAACTAGGGATGTCAATCTAGTCCGAAACCCGCGGGCCGACCCAAATAACCCGGTAAAATCATAGGGTTAGGGCCGGAAAATTGTAACCCAAATACATAACCGGGCTACACGGGCTTACCCGTTTGGGTCGGCAGATTATGCGGGTTGGCCCGGGTGGGTTGTGGGTTAGCCCATGGGTTGAGCATTTAAAAAAAATATTATCAAATTTTGGGTTTATATACTTATATATATGAAATATATATGGCATATGAACCTATTTATGGTAATTATGTCTTCTTTCTCAAATTAAAAGTTAGGATTAAATGAAATATAGACTATAATAATATCGTAATATGTACTCATATAATCACATGAAACTCCATAGAATTTATTATTTGACATACTATTATCTATACTATATTTTTTAACTTCTTAGAATTTATTTTTCGGGTAAACAATTAAGAACGTTATTTAACTCCTTTTGAAATGCATGATTTCCATTTAGTTGTCATTTAATTGTATTCAGATTCACACGTGCTACTAATTGAGTGATATGTTTACGTATTTTGTTTCAATTTTCAATAGCTATTATTTTCTTTCTCTTGATCATTTTGATAATACTTCACTTTACGACAATCTGTTTTTTTTACAAGTTAGAATATTGAATTGGATAGAAAGTAACAAATAAGATCACTTTTGACCCGAATAGTCCGTGGGTTAGCTCGAAACCCGAAGAGTTAGGGTTAGGGCCAAAAATGTAAAACCCGAAAAATCCACAGCCCGAATAACCCGCACCCAAATAGCCCGACAACCCGAGTGGATTGGCCCGAACCCGAGCGGGTTAGCCCAATTGACATCCCTATTCAAAACTCCTCAACACAACTTCAACAGTTTCAATACAATATCAACACAGTGTAAAATTTCAAGATTTTAATGTCAACACAGTATCAACACAATATCAACACAACATCAATCATTGACTACCGTTGAAATTCTATTGACATTTTCCTGTTGATGTTTTTTTTCTGATCTGTTGACATTTTTCAATGGTCTAAATTATAGTTTTGAGTTTGTACAATACTTAGAGTTTTTATTTGATTACATTCTTATGTTAATATTTGTAGATACAAGTGGATAGATAATAATAATAATTAGGGTTAATTAATAACAGAAGCGAGATGATTTTGTCTCATTACAGAAATCATTAAGAAATTAATGACCCAAATATATTGTCATTTGATATATCCAACTAATTAGATAGCATAAATTACTTCTATTTTTATTTCCAACTGTGATTAGTTGGGCACGCGACGGACAACATATCCAGACCACTAAACTTTTATTTTCCATCTTCTCTAATAATCCCAGTTTGTATAAATAAGTTGTATAATCTCAAGGTGCATATACCTTCCACAACTAATTTGATTCATACTTTGCAGGATGTTTGAACTAAATTGAATTATTTTCTTTTTTAATAAAAAATAAAATATCTAATCATTTTTACTTTATTCTTATTAATACTTTAATCTAGTGTCGCTTTTATTTTATTCTCTCATTTATTTTATTTTATTTTTATTTAACAAAAAATTTAATCTCCATACACCAACTAAGTCGAGAGGTCTTTAGAGCATCCGCAGCGATGCTTTTTTTTTCCGTCCGTCCGTCCGCCGCTGGAGCTCGTCCGTCCGTGCCAGCGGCACAGCGCTGCTCTTAGCTAAGAGCACGTCCGTGCCGCTGAGCACCATTACGTGGCAGCTTCTGATTGGCCAACGGCTAATTCAATTTTTTTATTTTTTTAAAAAAAAATCGAAATTTATTTAAAAAAATGTTTTTAAATAAAAAAAAATTTCCCACTTCCCAAAAAATTATATCCGTTTTCTACCCACTTTTAATTTTTTTTCAATTTTTTTTCCCCAAAATTCACATTTTCATCTATAAACACCCCCACTTCAACACAAAAAAAATCACATTCTCATCTATTCTATCATCTACATTCTCTCATCTTTTTTCTCATATTCTCTCATCTAAATTCCCACCACACTACACAATGTCCGGCTCCGACGATCACCCCTCCGGAAATCGCGGTTGGAACCACGATTGGTTCGACTTCGGCGAATTCCCTAGTCCGGAAACGCAATTGACGGCCCCTCCTCAAACCCAAGGTTCGCAATTTTCTGGTGGCTACCGTCCTTACCCGGTGCACGACCAAAACGCCTCCGGGTTCGGGTGGGCACCCGAACCCAGATCGGGAGGGAGCAGCAGCTCTACTCCTACTCCTACTTCTATTCCTACTCCTACTCCTCCTGTTCGTGGCATCCGCACTCCGTACACTCCGGGTGAGATGATGGCGATGTTCAAAGCCTACTTGGCAGTCTCCGAAGATCCGGCCGTTGGCACAAACCAAACCGGGGATACGTATTGGTGGCGCATCACTCGCCTTTACAATGAAACCCGGCCGGGGGGAACCATCTATTGCAATGATAGTATGGTGCGCAATTGCGTCTACAGATGCAACTTAGCAATCGGTAAGTTCCAGGGGTACTTCCAACAGGAAGAGCGGGCGGCGGGGAGCGGCAAGAGCGAGCTCGACATCATCAGTGCCGCCTTGGCGACCTACCAAAGCTTGGAGTTGATACCGTTCAAGTACCTCGATTGTTGGCAGGAGGGGCGCCTACATCCGAAGTATAGGGGCGGCGTAGTAGCATCCTCCTCCAGCTCCTCTAGCAAACGGTCGAGGTTGGTAACCCTATCCGACGGCGCCTCCGATGATGTGGCTACCCAAATTGCCGAAACTAACTTGGGTAGCCCCGACGCTGGCCCGAGCAGTTCCCGCCGGCCGCAAGGAAGGAAGAAGGCGACGGCTACCCGCCGTCGCACCCCGACTCTAGCCGCCCCCGCCCCCGCTCCCGCTCCTTTGTGCCTCCTCCACCCCCGAACAACTCATTGTGGACCCTCTTGGGTCAACTCTATTTGAACGATACGTCTAAGATGACTCTGGATCAACTTGCAACACATGAGCAAATGATCCGGGCCTCCAAGAGGTAATTGGGGTTAGAGGACTAGTCTTCCACGTGTGTAATTTTTAATTTGTAGGATTTTAATGTATTTTTTTATTTTCTAGGATTTTAATTATGTATATTTATTTTTAGTATTTTAATTATGTAATTTTAATTTTTTAGGATTTTAATTATGTAATTTTTATTTTTTAATGTATTTTTATAATGTAGAAATGTTTTTAATAATTAGAGTATTTAAATTGAATAATAGAATGGTGAGACCTTTGAGCTTGTCCTTAGCTAAGAGTACGGATGTGGGTGTTGTGCTTTTAGCTAAGGACGAGGAGTAAAATTGGGCTGCCTCTGTCTCTGACAAATTTAATAGCTTTTCCATTTATGTTGTCTTATTATTCCTCGATATTTAATAATCTAATATTCCCAGTGCCACCATTGCCAAGATTCTTCACACCTTGGCACAATAACAAACAACAACATCATTAGTACACGACAAATAGTCTTATTTTTCGATTTTGATCTGTTGACTAAATTAATCTCATTTCTTTTAATTGAAAACTTGTTGCCATTTTTTTTTCTCTATCCTATTCTTTTACTCTCTCATTCTCCATCAATTGCACCTTAAAATTTGTACAGTCTACAAATGAGACTGACTGTTTTTGTTGGAGGGATTATAACAATTTTTAAATATACAAACAAGACTATTGTCATCATAACAAACAAGCATAGTCAATTCGGGCTGGTTCCACACATCCAGAGACGGACCCAGGTGGGGTCGGGCGGGGTCGGCCGACCCCACCGCGGGTCCATGTTTACAACGGAAAACTCTATCTGTATGTTCGGCGCCCCGCGGAAGCCTCACTTCCGACCCCATGGACGCTCCGAGCTTCGACTCTTAAAGAGAAATTAATAAGAAAATAAACTTGGAAAGTTAAAGAAATAGAGAGAGGAAGACAAAAACAATTTGGGAAGTTTGAATAAACCGGCAAAGTTTGAATTTCGTATGAGTCAAGTTTGTTTTGGTAAGAGAATTTTGAAAAAGAATGGCTGAACTGTGTAAGAGAATGTTGAAGGAGAAAGAGATGGTGGCGTTAGTTATAATTTTATTTCGTAAAACAACAAATATAATTTTTAATATATTCTTAGTATGTAAACTAGATCGAAGAATTCTTAATATTTACTATGTTTTAAAAAATTCTACTTTAAATTTTAATTAATAGTATTATTTAATATGCGTGAGTTGCTTAATATTTATGTCCATTACTTTTTTACGTTTTTTAATTTATTTTCATTTTTAGTTAATACGATTAATAATAATATTTGCAAATATAATTATATAATACACTGAAAATATTAACAAAGATAGTCAGAATAAAAGTAATGATAAAAAGTCCAAGGAATTTTCATTAATTAAAAATATGAACATTTGCTAAACAAGTCAATGATATATATTTTTAAATAAAAATTTAATTATTTTATGTAAAATAAAATAATTATTTTAATAAATAGTATAGAATTATTCTTATTAGCATCCCCACGAGTTTAATTTTCTAGATCCGTCATTGCACACATCGTCGTTTCATTGGCGGTACTCACAGCCAAAGCTATAAATATCAAAATTATTTCAAGTCAAGTTCGAAAATGGAGTGTTAATAACTTCAAAATTCTTCTCGTGGATTACAGTTATTACTCTCTCTCCTTTACAGATTATTCTAAGAATTGGAGATTGATGACAAGAGAGTATGAGAAGTTAGCATAACAAAATCAAATGGTTAATTTTTACCTAAATATCTAGAGATATTTTTTTTAATCAAAAATACAAATCACTTATCTTGGAAACGGAGGGAGTATATAATAACAAAATCGAGAATCGAGATGCGATATTAGAGCATTGTCAGCGTGATACCATATCACGGTGTTGCGTGCTTAAGCGTGGGTTGTGTCGACAACACGAGGCTTGTTCATTTTAAAAAAATTTCAAAATCGAATAATTTTGTTAAGCCCATTTGCTCCAATAAGCACAAAATCATGTTGAAGAATCTCGAGGCAAGTTGGGCTGCCTCTGACAAAATTTAATAGTTTTTCCATTTCTGTTGTATTATTCCTCTATATTTAGAGATAATTAAATCTAATATCGCCAGTCCCACCATGGCCAAGATTCTTCAAACCTTAGATCCACTCCTCCTCCTTGTCCTTGTCCGCGTCCTCTTTCTCCCCTTGCAGTAGCAAACACGGCACAAATCACAAAAAAATATTGTCGTTCTTCGATTCTCAAATACTCCATCAGTGAAAAATAGTCTTATTTTTTTACTATTTTTGTCTGTTCACCAAAGTTAAACTAATTTCTCTTTATGGAAACATTGTCACCACTTTTCTCTTTATCTCCGAATTTACCCTTTTTCTCACACTCAAACTCTAAAAAAGTGGTGCACTAAAATCCGTGCTGTCAACAAATAATAGGAGTACCATTTTTATAACAATTCTCAAATATATAAACAAGCCTATTGTCAGCATAACAAGCAGAGTCACTCATATTATTAGCATCTTTTACTCAGCCAACCAAGAAGATTACTTCAACACATCAAGTGCTTTATCCAAGATAATTAAAACAGTTATACCAATTCTCAATCACACAATAACTTTCGCAAAAAATGGAACTTACCTGGATTTGGCTTACGGTCATGGCCATTTTAGCTGGTTCTTTAGTTACGTTGGTGCGGAGGAGGAGGAAGAAGGCGGAGAGTCTGCCTCCAGGCCCAAAAGGGATCCCTATTCTGGGACACCTACACATGCTGGGGAAGAATCCTCACCAGGACCTGCACAGGATTGCCAAAGATCATGGCCCGATTATGTACATGCAATTCGGATTCGTTCCAAACATCATCGTTTCATCTCCACAGGCAGCTGAGCTTTTCCTCAAGACACATGATCTTGTTTTTGCAAGCAGACCACCTCACGAGGCTTCTAAGTATCTCTCATGGGATCAGAGGAATCTGGTATTTGGGCCTTACAGTCCGTATTGGCGGAACATGCGGAAACTATGCACCTTAGAGCTTCTCAGCACCCTTAAGATCAATTCCTTCCAACCTATGAGAAGGGAAGAACTTGGTCTTTTCGTTGAATCCCTCAAGGAAGCTTCCAAACTGAACTCTACTGTCGATCTTAGTGCCAAGGTCGCGTCCCTGACTGCAGAGATGAGCTGCAAAATGGTGTTTGGTAAGAAGTATGATGACAAAGACATAGATGACAGAGGCTTCAAAGCAGTGATCCAAGAAACGATGAAACTAGGAGCAGTTCCCAATCTGGGAGATTACTTTCCTTTCCTTGGAATCTTGGATCTCCAAGGGCTGACAAGGAAGATGAAGGCACTCGCAAAAGTTTTTGACGGTTTCTTTGAGAAGGTTATAGAACACCATGTTCGAGCAGGGGATCATCCTGAGCAGGCCAAAGACATTGTTGATACCATGATGTCCATAATGCAAAGTGGAGAATGTGAGTTTCAGTTTGATCGACGTAATATCAAGGCTATGATGCTGGTAAGCACATGAATCATTCTACTTCTTGTTTGGAAAAACTATTACTCCTTAGTAATGAATTACATGTGCAGGACTTGCTCGTAGGTTCAATGGACACAGCTGCAGCAGCAATTGAGTGGACACTCTCAGAACTGCTGAGAAACCCAAAAGTTATGAAGAAACTACAGAAAGAGTTGGAAGAAGTTGTGGGATTAAAGAGGATAGTTGAGGAGTCTGATCTGTACAAACTCGAATATCTCAACATGGTTGTGAAGGAAAGCTTTAGGCTGCATCCAGTGGTTCCACTGTTGGTTCCTCACTATTCTATGGAACACATCAAGGTTAATGGCTATGATATACCAAAAGAATCAAGGATACTCATCAACACATATGCAATTGGGCGAGATCCAAATGTATGGACTGATCCAGAGATGTTTGTTCCAGAGAGGTTCAGTGGCAGTGACATTGATGTTTGGGGACAACATTTCCAGCTCCTCCCATTTGGGTCTGGGAGGAGAGGTTGCCCCGGAATCCAACTGGGGCTCATCCAAGTTCGACTGATCGTGTCACAGTTAGTCCACTGCTTCGATTGGCAGCTGCCAAATGATATGTCGCCAAAGGAGCTGGACATGGATGAGGAATTTGGCCTTATTGTTTCAAGGGTCAATCATCTCATGGCAATCCCCACGCTTCGGTTGCTGAACTAGATTATGAAGTAAACTTGTAAGAATTCGCTTCCTGAAAACATTCTATGTAGAAGCAAAGTAAGACAAGCTAAATAAGTACTCACAGCTATCACAATGCTATGATATGTCACAATTATTTCAAGGTCAATTTCAATTATTGCATAGTTGTTCAGCTGAAATATGAAATCATACATTTGAACAATAACTACATTCTTCTTTAACTATGTTCAGTACAAGCATTTTATCCCAATCATGTACAAACACAAACCATCCATCAAATGAATTGTGGGCAATCTTATATAGGCAAACAGACTGACCAATAAACTATAAAATTCTTCAAAATGGAGTGTTAATAATTTCAAAATTCTTCTCGTTGATTAAAGTTATTACTCTCCTCCTTTACAGATTATGCTAAGAATTGGAGATTGATGACATAAGGCTTCGAAGAGAGTATGAGAAGTTAGCATAACAAAATCAAATGGTTAATTTTTGCCTAAATATCTTGAGATATTTGTTTTGATTGAAAACAAATCAATTATCTTGGAAACGGAGGAGTATATAATTACAAAATCGAGATGTGATATTAGAGCATTGTCAGCGTGATACCATATCACGGTGATGCGTGCTTAAGCACGGGTTGTGTCGACAGCACGAGGCTTGTTCATTTTAAAAAAATTTCAAGATCGAATAATTTTGTTAAACCCGTGTGCTCCAATAAGCACAAATTGTTTAATTATGTTGAAGAATCTCGAGGTGCATATAACAATTAAAAATAGCTCAACTATAATACACCAAATTGGGCTGCCTCTGACCAGATTTAATAAGTTTTCCATTTCTGTTGTGTTATTATTCCTCGATATTTAGAGATATTAAATCTAATATCGCCAGTCCCACCATGGCTAAGATTCTTCAAAGTTCAAACCCATCCTCTCGCAGTAGCAAACACGGCACAAATCACCAAAAAATAATGTCTTTCTTCAATTCTCAAATACTCCATCCGTGAAAAATAGTCTGATTTTTTTTCCATTTTAGTCTGTTCACTAAAGTTAATCTAATTTCTCTTTATGGAAACTTTATCACCACTTTTCTCTTTCTCTCCGAATTTACCCTTTTTCTCACACTCAAACTCTAAAAAGTTGGTTCATTAAAATTCGTGCTGTAAACAAATACGACCATTTTTCACCATTTTTCGAGGAGGGAGGGATTATAACGATTCTCAAATATACAAACAAGCCTATTGTCGGCATAACAAGCAGAGTCACTCGTATTAGTATCTGTTACTCAGCCAACCAAGCAGATTACTTCAGCACTTCAATTGCTTTATTCAAGATAATTGAAACAGATATACCAATCCTCAATCACACAATAACTTTTGCAAAAAATGGAACTTACCTGGATTTGGCTTACGGTCATGGCCATTTTAGCTGGTTCTTTAGTTACGTTGGTGAGGAGGAGGAAGAAGACGAGGAGACTGCCTCCAGGCCCAAAAGGGATCCCTATTCTGGGAAACCTACACATGCTGGGGAAGAATCCTCACCAGGACCTGCACAGGATTGCCAAAGACCACGGCCCGATTATGCACATGCAATTCGGGTTCGTTCCAAACATCATTGTTTCATCTCCACAGGCAGCTGAGCTTTTCCTCAAGACACATGATCTTGTTTTTGCAAGCAGACCACCTCACGAGGCTTCTAAGTATCTCTCATGGGATCAGAGGAATCTGGTATTTGGGCCTTACAGTCCGTATTGGCGGAACATGCGCAAACTATGCACCTTGGAGCTGCTCAGCACCCTTAAGATCAATTCTTTCCAACCTATGAGAAGGGAAGAACTTGGTCTTTTCGTTGAATCCCTCAAGGAAGCTTCCAAACTAAACTCTACTGTCGATCTTAGTGCCAAGGTCGCGTCCCTGACCGCAGAGATGAGCTGCAGAATGGTGTTTGGCAAGAAATATGATGACAAAGACATAGATGACAGAGGCTTCAAAGCTGTGATCCAAGAAACGATGAAACTAGGAGCAGTTCCCAATCTGGGTGATTACTTTCCTTTCCTTGGAATCTTGGATCTCCAAGGGTTGACAAGGAAGATGAAGGCACTCGAAAAAGTTTTTGATGTTTTCTTTGACAAAGTTATAGAAGACCATGTTCGAGCAGGGGATCGTCCTGAGCAGGCCAAAGACATTGTTGATACCATGATGTCCATAATGCAAAGTGGAGAATGTGAGTTTCAGTTCGATCGATGTAATATCAAGGCTATGATGCTGGTAAGCACATGAATCATTCTACTTCTTGTTTGGAAAAGCCATTACTCCTTAGTGATGAATTACATGTGCAGGACTTGCTCATAGGTTCAATGGACACAGCAGCAGCAACAATTGAGTGGACACTCTCAGAACTGCTGAGAAACCCAAAAGTTATGAAGAAGCTACAGAAAGAGTTGGAACAAGTTGTGGGATTAAAGAGGATAGTTGAGGAGACTGACCTGAACAAACTCGAATATCTCAACATGGTTGTAAAGGAAAGCTTTAGGCTGCATCCAGTGGCTCCACTGTTGATTCCTCACTATTCTATGGAACACATCAAGGTTAATGGCTATGATATACCAAAAGAATCAAGAATACTCATCAACACATATGCAATTGGACGCGATCCAAAAGTATGGACTGATCCAGAAATGTTTGTTCCAGAGAGGTTCAGTGGCAGTGACATTGATGTTTGGGGACAGCATTTCCAGCTCCTCCCATTTGGGTCTGGAAGGAGAGGTTGCCCCGGAATCCAACTGGGGCTCATCCAAGTTCGACTGATCGTGTCACAGTTAGTCCACTGCTTCGATTGGCAGCTGCCAAATGATATGTCGCCAAAGGAGCTGGACATGGATGAGGAATTTGGCCTTATTGTTTCAAGGGTCAATCATCTCATGGCAATCCCCACGCTTCGGTTGCTGAACTAGATTATGAAGCAAACTTGTAAGAATTCGTTTCCTGAAAACATTCTATGTAGAAGCAAAGTAAGACAAGCTAAATAAGTACTCACAGCTATCACAATGCTATGATATGTCAAAATTATTTCAAGGTCAATTTCAATTATTGCATAGTTGTTCAGCTGAAATATGAAATCATACATTTGAACAATACATGCATTCTTCTTTAACTCTGTTCAAGTCAAGCATTTTATACCAATCATGTAGTCCACAAACGCAGTTTAGAGTGAGATATGATTAGGGCCAAGTTATTAGGAAGAGGAAGTAGCCTGATCCCTGTTTCAAATTCCACTCCTTAAAGGAGAAGTGGAGTTTTCAAATATAATTCTGTGGTTTTCTATTTCTTTGTGTCACAGGTATATGTTGACAGGAGTTTCAAATAGTAAAAGACATTCTTCTCTCTTAGTTTTCAATCTTATTTTAGTTTCCTCCATCATGATTTCATTGGTTAAATAACTTCCTTTGCATGAAACTGAACAATCAAGTATAATTCATTAACTTTATAATAATGAGTTTGTCGATTATAACTCTCACCTTTCCTACTTTCAAGATGTTTTTTTAAAGCACGAAAATGAAAATTTAATTTTAGCTTGGATTGAGATTTAGCCATTTAGGATGATAAAATTGGAGAATAAATAGAGTATAATATTAATTTTTGTCAAAACAGGTGCATAATCAGAAATCAGAAATACTACAAAAGTACAAATAACTCCATATTTTTGTCAAAACAGGTGTCATAATCAGAAATACAAATCCTTGTTTAGTTTCAAATTTAGTGGAACAAAATAGTGAAAATATCTGTGTCCCAAATAACCGATTTGTGTAGTCCTAGTATAACTTGATTTTCCCATTTTATGTGTAACTCTATTTTTCAATATTTAGTAATTTTATCATTGTCTATTGTTCTTAGAGATCATGTTCATCTATCTCAATTTTTTTAAATAGAAACTATTTTTGTTTTGTTCCATCCTTAAAAAATAGAAATTTTTAAATTTTCTATTTTGGGAAATGAACCCGACAATATACTAACATTACTTTCACCAATTTTTCTTTCCATCTCTTACGTTACCAATTTTTCTTTCCATCTCTCTTACTCTACCAATTTCTTTCACTTTACTAATTGTGCCTTAAAACCCGCACTGTTTCAAAAGTTTCTTTTTTTCAAGGTCGGAGGTAGTATAATTTTTAGATTTTAATTTGGTGTTTTCAGCGTTAGACCAATTCAGATATTTAAAAATTAAACACATGATTGCTTCATCATATCCATCTCAGAAATTGTGAGGTCCTTAAGGTGTTGTGTACTTATTCATCAGATAACACCATTCTTTATTTTCTTTTATACGTATTTATTTTCATATTTTATAGTCCGTTCTCAGATGAACCAAGAAGTCCCCTTCAAACTTAAACTGCTATATTTGCTTTGCAAGATAAATAGCAGAAAGATCTGTCAATTCTCATTCACACAATAACTTTAGCAGTAATGGAACTTACTTGGTTGTGGCTTACTGTCATGGCCATTTTAGCCGGTTCGTTGATTTTGTTGGTGACGAGGAGGAAGGAGACTAAGAGACTGCCTCCAGGTCCAAAAGGGATCCCTATTCTGGGAAATCTACACATGCTGGGGAAAAAATCCTCACCAAGACCTGCAAAGGATTGCCAAAGACCACGGCCCCATTATGTACATGCAATTCGGATTCGCTCCAATCATCGTCGTTTCATCTCCTGAGGCAGCTGAGCTATTCCTTAAGACACACGATCTTATTTTTTCCAGCAGACCACCTCATCAGGCTGCTAAGTATCTGGCATGGGATCAGAAGAGTCTGGGATTTGGGGCTTACAGTCAGTATTGGCGGAACATGCGCAAGCTATGCACCTTGGAGCTGCTCAGCACCCTTAAGATCAGTTCTTTCCGATCTATGAGAAGGGAAGAGCTTGGTCTTTCTGTTGAATCCCTCAAGGAAGCTTCCAGACTACACATTGTGGTCGATCTTAGTGCCAAGGTTGCATCCCTGACTGCAGGGATGAGCTGCAGAATGGTGTTTGGTAAGAAATATGATGACAAAGACATAGATGACAGAGGCTTCAAAGCTGTGATCCAAGAAACAATGAAACTAGCAGCAGTTCCCAATTTGGGTGATTACTTTCCTTTCCTTGGAGTCTTGGATCTTCAAGGGCTGACAAGGAAGATGACGGCACTCGCAAAAGTTTTTGATGATTTCTTTGAGAAAGTTATAGAAGACCATGTTCGAGCTGGATCTCATCCTGAGCAGGCCAAAGACGTTGTTGATACCATGATGTCCATAATGCAAAGTGGAGAGTGTGAGTTTCAGTTCGACCGACGTAATATAAAGGCCATTATGCTGGTAAGCACATGGTCCAATGAATAATTTTACTTCTTGTTTGGATAAACATTTTCTTAGTAATGAGTAATCAGTTGAGGAAGCATTACATGTGCAGGACTTGCTCGCAGGTTCAATGGACTCAGCAGCAGCATCAGTTGAGTGGGTGCTATCAGAACTGAAGAGAAATCCAACAGTTATGAAGAAACTACAGAAAGAGTTGGAGCAAGTGGTGGGATTGAAGAGGGTGGTTGACGAGTCTGACCTGGACCAACTCGAATATCTCGACAAGGTTGTCAAGGAAACCTCCAGGATGCATCCAGTTGTTGATTCCTCACTATTCTAGGGAACACATCAAGGTTAATGGCTATGATATACAAAACGAATCAAGAATACTCGTCAACACATATGCAATTGGGCGCGATCCAAATGTATGGACTGATCCAGAGATTTTCATTCCAGAGAGGTTCATTGGCAGTGACATTGATCTCAGGGGACAACATTTCCAGCTCCTCCCATTTGGCTCTGGGAGGAGAGGTTGCCCCGGAATCCCACTGGGGCTCATCCAAGTTCGACAGATTGTGTCACATCCATTGCTTCGATTGGCAGCTGCCAAATGATATGTCGCCAGAGGAACTGGACATGAATGAGGAATTTGGCATTGTTGTTTCAAGGGTCAATCATCTCATGGCAATCCCCATGCTTCGGTTGCAGAACTAGATTATGAAGCAAACCTGTAAGAATTTGCTTCCTGAAAACATTCTATGTAGAAGCAAAGTATGACAAGCTAAATAAGTAATCACAGTCAGGTGCACGTATCACAATGCTATGATATATCAAAATTATTTCAAGGTCAATTTCAATTATTGCATAGTTGTTCAGCTGAAATATGAAATCATGCATTTGAACAATACATGCATTCTTTTTTAACTCTGTTCAGTACAAGCATTTTATGCCAATCATGTATTCCACAAACACAAATTAGAGTAAGATATTATTAGGGCCAAGTTATTAGGAAGAGGAAGTAGCCTGATCCCTGTTTCAAATTCAACTCCTTAAAGGAGAAGTGGAGTTTTCAAATATAATTCTGTGGTTTTCAATTTCTTTTAAGTGCCAAACCTATATGTTGACAGGAGTTTCAAATAGTAAAAGACATTCTTTCTTTCTTAGTTTCCAATCTTATTTTAGTTTCTTCCATGATTTCATTGGTTAAATAACTTCCTTGGCATGAAACTGAACAGTCAAGTATAATTCATTAACTTTATAATAAGGCACATGAAAAATCCATTGAGCGAAATTGAATATGGTAAAGGAAGCAGAAACAGAAGCATCAAGAGTGGCTTTTCCGACAAACCATTCATCAAACACATTGTGGGCATTCTCAAATAGGCACATAGACTCACCGCTACAAACAACCCCACACACAGGAAACCTCCACACAGATATCCATGATCTTAATTCAAGAAGGCAATCAAAAAATTGCAGAGGTAAATAAACTGACAATTTTACCTTTAATAACGGAGAAAGAGGAAAAGCTCAAATATTTCCACAGCGCGAAAATGAAATCTAATAACTTCAAAATTCAATCATATAGTTTGTCGATTATAACTCTCACCTTTCCTACTTTCAAGATGTTTTTTTTAAAGCACGAAAATGAAAAATTATTTTTAGCTTGAGTTGAGATTTACTGATTTTGCCATTTAGGAGGAAAAAATTGGAAAATAAATAGAGTATAATACTCCATCCGTCCTATTAAATATGCAACATTTGAAAATCAATACGGTATTTTATGTAGTGTTGTCTTGTGTGTTAATAAATAAAGAGTAAAGTGAGATAGATGAAAAAGTAGAGATAGAGATGTTTTCATTTAAGGAAACGTTTCATTTTTAATAGAACAACCTAAAATGGAAAACGTTTCATTTTTAATGGGATAGATGGAGTATTAATTTTTGTCAAAACAGGCGTCATAATAAGAAATATTACTCCCTCCGTTTCATAGTAATAGAGACTTTTCTTTTCGGCACGGAGATTAAGAAAAATTGTTTTAGGTGAGTTAGGTAAAGAAAGAATAAAATGCAAAATGTAAAAGGTAAAGAGATGAAGAGAGAAAAAAGTACTTCCTTCGCTCCATAGTAATAGAGTCATTTTTTGCTACAAGAGTCATTTTGAAATTTTGGTACGTTCCATAGCAATAGAGTCATTTCCTTTTTTAGTAAAAGTCAACACATTTTTCCACACCTACTTTACTCTCTCTTACTTTTTTCTCTCCTCATCTTTCTACTTTTTTTATTTTCCACTTTATTCTCTCTTTCCTTAACTCACCTATCATAATTTTTATTAATCTCTGAAAAGAAATGTCTCCATTACTATGGAACGGAGGGAGTAAGAGGGAGTAAAGTAGATGTGGAAAAATGTGTTACTTTTACTGAAAAGGGAAATGACTTTATTACTATGGAACGAATAAAAATGGCAAAATGACTCTATTACTATGGAACGGGGGAGTACAAATTACACCATATCTGTGTCAAATAACCGATGTGTGTAGTATTTTTGTTTCCTAGTATACAAATCCTTGTTAACTATTTTTGTCGCAAATATATGTGGTTCTAT
Organism: Salvia hispanica; assembly: GCF_029641045.1. Taxonomy (NCBI): domain Eukaryota; kingdom Viridiplantae; phylum Streptophyta; class Magnoliopsida; order Lamiales; family Lamiaceae; genus Salvia; species Salvia hispanica. The sequence goes on from NC_142694.1 coordinate 16,111,718, forward strand.
GTTTCACTCCCTCCGTCCGCCATTACAGCATCTCCAATGGTCGGCTAGCGACCGGCTAGCCGATTCGTCGCGCTGGCCGATCGGCTAGCCGAACCATTGGAGTCGGCCAGCGCAAAATCGGCCAAAATTTCGGCGTGCGCTGGCCGATCGCTCGGCGCTAGCCGATGCGCTGGCCGCCATTGTGGCGTGCCGATCGGCCAGCGCCGATTTTCGATTTTTTTAAAAAAAAAAAAAAAAAAACCTATATAAACGCGATTTTCTCTCTCTCTAAATTTCTGTACAAGAGCAACATCTAACGATGGACAACAACAACTAGGCCCAATACAAAATTAAGAACTAAAACAGAAACATGTCATACCGTCGGGCCAGGGGCCGCGGAGACCCCCGTTCGGCTAGCGGCAAACTAACACAGATTCAAGGCATACTAACATTTTTTAATGTATTTTTTTAATAAATTAATGAGGAGTAGAGTGGGGCGGTGGCTCGTGTGTGGAAGTCCGGATTTTTTTTTATTATGCAATTTTTTTTATTTTTAGTTAATGTACTTTTTTTTATTTAAGTAAAATTAACGAATTTTTTCCGTATATATGTCGTAAATTTAATTCCATATTGTGATTTTAATTCCGTAAATGTAGTATTTTTTGAATTATTTTTATTGCGGCTGGCCTATGGCTGTCCTAAATCTGATGTGGCAGGTGGATTTTTAGTGCTGCTGACGTGGCAGGGGGAGAAACTGCTGTCCGATTTCTGGCCGAAGTACCATTGGAGATGCTCTTAGGAGTCCTATTTATGGGCGGCACGAGTTTTAAGAAATGTTAAGAAAAGTGGGTGGAAAAAGTTAGTGGAATAATGATCCCACTTATACATATTAGTTTTAAATGAAATGTGAGTGGAATGAGTTAGTGGAAGGTGAAACCCTATTACCATTTATGTTAAAAGTGAATCGAAACTCCTATTCGCGGACGGACAAAAATGGAAAAACGGGACTCTTATTCACAGACGGAGGGAGTAATTTTTATCATTGTTGAGTGTTCTCAATTATTTAAAAATAGAAACTATTTTTATTTATTTTCATCCTTTAAAAATATATTTTTAAAACTTTCTATTTTGGAAAATACTCCACAATATACTAGCAACATTACTTTCACCATTTTTTCTCTTACTCTCTCTTACTTTACTAATTTTTCTCTCGTTGTCTCTTAGTACTTTACTAATTATGCCTTAAAATCCATAATGTTTCAAAAATTTCTTTTTTTCAAAGTCGGAGGTAGTATAATTTTCAGATTTTAATTTGGTGTGTACGAATTTGTGTTATTAGAATTTGTGTAGCACCTATTTAGTCTCATCTCCCTACATTTAGGCATGTATTCAGAGAGAATTTAGGAGTTCAAAACACCTTTGCCCTTAGGATAATCTGTTTTGCCCTTAGGACACAAGTATCATCACCTTTTCGAGCATCCACAGTCCACGCCTCTCGCCACGGCATAACTCTCCGTCACGTCAGCATTCCAAACATTTCAGCGTTAGACCACAATTCCCACAGTTTGATATCTCGCACCACGCTCCACAGGGGGTCCATCTCCTCAAGATATTTAAACACAAGATTGCTTCATATCCGTTTCAGAAATTGTGAGGTCCTTAAGACTTAAGGTGTTTGTGTACTTATCCTCAGATAACACCATTCTTTATTTTCTTTTATATTTATTTTCTTACTTTATAGTCCATTCTCAGATGAGCCAAGGAGACTCCTTCAACACTTAAACTGCTATATTTGCTTAATTGCTTGACAAGATAAACAGCAGAAAGATCTGTCAATTCTCATTCACACAATAACTTTAGCAATAATGGAACTTACTTGGTTGTGGCTTACCATCATGGCCATTTTAGCCGGTTCTTTGATTTTCTTGGCGACGAGGAGGAAGAAGACTAAGAGACTGCCTCCAGGTCCAAAAGGGATCCCTATTCTGGGACATCTACACATGCTGGGGGAGAACCCACACCAAGCCCTGCAAAGGATTGCCAAAGACCACGGCCCGATTATGTACATGCAATTCGGATTCGCTCCAATCATCGTCGTTTCATCTCCTGAGGCAACTGAGTTATTCCTTAAGACGCACGATCTAATTTTTGCCAGTAGACCACCTCATCAGGCTTCTAAGTATCTTTCATGGGATCAGAGGAATCTGGTATTTGGGGCTTACAGTCCGTATTGGCGGAACATGCGCAAGCTATGCACCTTAGAGCTGCTCAGCACCCTTAAGATCAATTCGTTCCGACCTATGAGAAGGAAAGAGCTTGCTCTTTTTGTTGAATCCCTCAAGGACGCATCCCAAAAACATGCAGCTGTTGATCTTAGTGCCAAGGTCGCGTCCCTGACCGCAGAGATGAGCTGCAGAATGGTGTTTGGTAAGAAATATGATGACAAAGACATAGATGACAGAGGCTTCAAAGCTGTGATCCAAGAAACGATGAAACTAGGAGCAGTTCCCAATCTGGGTGATTACTTTCCTTTCCTTGGAATCTTGGATCTCCAAGGGCTGACAAGGAAGATGAAGGCACTCGCAAAAGTTTATGATGATTTCTTTGAGAAAGTTATAGAAGACCATGTTCGAGCTGGGGATCGTCCTGAGCAGGCCAAAGACGTTGTTGATACCATGATGTCCATAATGCAAAGTGGAGAGTGTGAGTTTCAGTTCGACCGACGTAATATAAAGGCCATTTTGCTGGTAAGCACATGGTCCAATGAATAATGCTTCATCTTGTTTGGATAAACATTAGTTGATGATGAATTTTATTTGCAGGACTTGCTCGTAGCTTCAATGGACACAGCAGCAGCATCAGTTGAGTGGATACTCTCCGAACTGTTGAGAAATCCAACAGTTATGAGGAAACTACAGAAAGAGTTGGAACAAGTTGTAGGATTAAAGAGGATGGTTGAGGAGTCTGACCTGGACCAACTCGAATATCTTGACATGGTTGTAAAGGAAAACTTTAGGCTGCATCCAGTGGCTCCGCTGTTGATACCTCACTATTCTAGGGAAGACAGCAAGGTTAGTGGCTATGACATACCAAAAGATTCAAGAATACTCATCAACACATATGCAATTGGGCGCGATCCAAATGTATGGACTGATCCAGAGATGTTTGTTCCAGAGAGGTTCAGTGGCAGTGACATTGATGTTAGGGGAAAACATTTCCAGCTCCTCCCATTTGGCGCTGGGAGGAGAGGTTGCCCCGGAATACAACTGGGGCTCATCCAAGTTCGACTGATCGTGTCACAGTTAGTTCACTGCTTCGATTGGCAGCTGCCAAATGATATGTCGCCAAATGAGCTAGACATGGATGAGGAATTTGGCCTTGTTGTTTCAAGGGCCAATCATCTCATGGCAATCCCTACATTTAGGTTGCAGAAGTAGGTATTTTTAGCAAACTTGTACGAATTTGATTCCTTAAAACAATCTATATAGAAGCAAAGCAAGACAAGCTAATAAGTACTCACATCCAGGATTCCAGGTGCACGTATCACAATTCAAAAGGCTATGAGATATCAAAATTATTTCAAGGTTATGTTCAATTATTGCATAGTTGTTTATCTGAAATATAAAATCATGCATTTGAACAATACATGCATATTTTCTAGGTTCAGTACAAGCATTTCATCTCAATCATGTACAAACACAACCTAGAGTAAGATAAGATTGGGGCCAAGTTAATGGAAGAGGAAGTAGCCTGATCCCAGTTTCAAATTTCACTTCTTAAAGGAGAAGTGGAGTTTTCAAATATAATTCTGTGGTTTTTGATTTCTTTAAAGTGTCACAGCTAGTTTCAAATAGTAAAAGACATTCTTCTCTCTTAGTTTTCAATCTTATTTTAGTTTCCTCCATCATGATTTCATTGGTTAAATAACTTCCTTTGCCATGAAACTGAACAGTCAAGTATAATTCATTAACCAATAGAACAGAGTACAACCAAAGGAAAATAAAGAACTGACAGGATCGTCTGAAAACCACAATATATATTTATACACAAACTTGTTATTTTACGCAATTAACCAAATAAATAAACTCGGTTCCTTTTTCAAAATATTTTTTGACTTCACTGTATCCATTAATTTTCACTCTCTTCCCTATGCGAAGTTGTAAAATTCAGGGTACAGACACAAGCATGGACAAATGGATCATTAGAGTGTGCAGGTAGAGGAGTAGGCCTTGTTCTGGAGCAACAATCGTGTGATAAGGAAGATGCAAAAGCTCGTGTGATAAGGAAGATGCAAAAGCAAACTGATTTGACAAGCCATTAAACTTCAGCATTATGGTTCACAAGTCCAATAATTAAAGCACATGAAAAATTCCGACACTAAGAGACAATTGCATCAGCCATCAAGTGGTAAAGGGAAGCAGCAGCAAGAGTGGCAGTAGATAGAATAATAATTTTACACACTTCACAATAAAAGAGTAGATGCTACAAAATATAACATGAAAATGCACGATCAAGGCATTATTCATGGAGGGGCTGGATTCAACATCACCAAGGGCAGTTTAGCTTAAGCAATTGGCATGATTATATATTCGGCTAATTTGTAAATTTTTAACATTTAGGTTTATTGAAGATGTAAGTGGCTCTTCCGACCAACACATACGTACAAACCATTCATCAACGACTTTGGTTAGAATATCGGTAAGTTGATCCTCCGAGCAAAAAAAAGGCAATTCCACAATCCTGGCTTCAGGTTTTTCCTTGATAAAGTGTTTGTCAACTTCCACATGCTTGGTCCTGTCGTATCGAACTAGAATTTCAGATATGCTAAATTGCTTATTACAGTCTTATTATCACAGTAAAGTTGACAGGTTCGCTTTAACGAGAAACCCAATTCTCGCATTATTTTTCTCAACTATAAAACTTCTGTCAACGCACTCTATATTTCCTTAAAAATAAAACTGGACCGAACCAACTTTTAAAATTCGGTTTGATTCAGTTCAAAATCACATTGGGGCATGAGGTCCATGGATCCCAAGATATTTAAACAGATGGTTGCTACACGTTTCATATATTGTGAGGTCCTTAAGGTGTTGTGTACTCATCCACATATAACACCACTCTTTATTTTATTTAATATTTATTTTCTTCTTTTATTAGTTATTTCTGTTTGTCCCTTCTCAGCAGAACCAAGATGATTCCTTCAACACTTAAAACTGTTTTAATTGATTTGGCCATATCACAACTGTTATATTTGCTTTACAGGATAAATAACACGGAGATATATAAATTCTCAATCACAAAATAACTTTAGCAAAAATGGAACTTACTTGGTTTTGGCTTACGGTCGTAGCCATTTTAGCTGGTTCTTTGGTTTCTTTGGCAACGAGGAGGAAGAAGAAGCTGCCTCCAGGTCCAAAAGGGATACCTATTTTGGGACATCTACACATGCTGGGGAAGAATCCTCACCAAGACCTGCACAGGATTGCCAAAGACCACGGCCCGATTATGTACATGCAATTTGGATTCGCTCCAATCATCGTCGTTTCATCTCCTGAGGCAGCTGAGCTTTTCCTCAAGACACACGATCTTGTTTTTGCCAGCAGACCACTTCATCAGGCTGCTAAGTATCTGGCATGGGATCAAAGGAATCTGGTATTTGGGGCTTACAGTCCGTATTGGCGGAACATGTGCAAGCTATGTACCTTAGAGCTGCTCAGCACCTTTAAGATCAATTCTTTCCGACCTATGAGAAGGGAAGAGCTTGGTTATTTTGTTGAATCCCTTAAGGAAGCTTGCAGACTACACACTGTGGTCGATCTTAGTGCCAAGGTCGCATCCCTGACGGCAGAGATGAGCTGCAGAATGGTGTTTGGTAAGAAATATGATGATTGATGACAAAGACATAGGTGAGAGAGGATTCGAAGCTGTGATCCAAGAAGCGATGAAACTATCAGCAGTTCCCAATTTGGGTGATTACTTTCCTTTCCTTGGAGTCTTGGATCTTCAAGGGCTGACAAGGAAGATGACGGCACTCGCAAAAGTTTTTGATGATTTCTTTGAGAAAGTTATAGAAGACCATGTTCGAGCTGGATCTCATCCTGAGCAGGCCAAAGACATTGTTGATACCATGATGTCCATAATGCAGAGTGGAGAGTGTGAGTTTCAGTTCGACCGGCATCATGTCAAGGCCATTATGCTGGTAAGAAAATGGTTTAATAAATTACTCTACTGCTTGTTTTGATAAACATTTACTTAGTAATGGGTAATAAATTGATAAAGAATTACATGTGCAGGACTTGCTCATAGGTTCAATGGACTCATCAGCATCATCAGTTGAGTGGATACTTTCAGAACTGATGAGAAACCCAACAGTTATGAAGAAACTACAGAAAGAGTTGGAACGAGTGGTGGGATTGAAGAGGATGGTTGAGGAGTCTGACCTGGACAAACTCGAATATCTCGACATGGTTGTAAAGGAAACCTTCAGGATGCATCCAGTGGCTCCACTGTTGGTTCCTCACTATGCAAGGGAAGACAGCAAGGTTAATGGCTATGACATACCAAAAGAATCAAGAATAATCGTCGACACATATGCAATTGGGCGCGATCCAAATGTATAGATTGATGCCGAGATGTTCATTCCAGAGAGGTTCACTGGCAGTGACATTGATGTTAGGGGACAACATTTCCAGCTCCTCCCATTTGGCTCTGGGAGGAGAGGTCGCCCTGGAATCCAACTGGGGCTCATTCAAGTTCAGTTAATCGTGTCACAATTAGTCCACTGCTTCGACTGGAAGCTGCCAAATGATATGTTGCCAGAGGAGCTGGGCATAAAAGAGGAATTTGGCATTGTTGTTTCAAGGACCAATCATCTCATGGCAATCCCTACCTTCCGGTTGCAGAACTAGCTTTTATAGCAAACTTGTAAGAATTTGCTTCCTGAAAACAATATAAGTAGAAGAGAAGTAAGACGTGCTAAATAGTTTCCTAGTTGTTCAACTGAAATATTAAATCCTGTATTCCTCTTTTACTATCTTTAATACTAGGTTACAAGCATGTTATCCCAATCATGTACAAATAGAACCCAGATTCAAAATCCACTTCTTAAAGGGGAAAAGAGAACCTGATGGTCATTGCACAAGAAATCGACAGTTTTCATATATAATTCATGATTTCAAATTTCTTCAAAGTGTCATAGCTATAGATTGACAGAAGTTTCAAATGGTAAAAGGAATTCTTATCTCTTAGTTTTTGCTCTAATTTTAGTTTCCTCCACCAGGATTTTGTTGGAGAAACAACTTCCTCAGCATGAAACAGAACAGTCAAGTATAATTCATTAACCAATACAACAAAGTACAAACAAAGTACAACCAAAGAAAAATACAGACCCATAAATTCATTCAAACATCTTTTTACTATTTTTGGTATTGTTCTCTTACAGTTCGAGGTATTTTTACAATTATTTATTACTTATTTGTGTCCATATTTTATATTGTACTATAATTCACAATATATAACCAAGAAAGTAGTTCAAAATAGTATAATTATGCATCCTCACCTATAAAACAATAACTTCCATAACCAAATAGTATTAAAAGGTCAAAATGTCTCTTTGACAAGGACACAAAATATTAAATATGTTGACAATGTTTTTGGTTTATAATTTATAATGATGGTGGGTACACATTTATTGAAAATAAGTTAACAGTATTGAATTAAATCTTCTAGACGTTCAATACTTATAGTTATTGTAACCAAGCAAACGAAATTGAATTAAATCATCTAGATATTCATTTGTCATTTAAATATGAAAATGATATTTTGAAAGTAGAGAAAATTTGTTTTTTTCAGAGAGATATTTTCTTAATTTGTTTCTTGACTGGATCCACAATTAAGAATTCAAATATACTGGACCTCTTACTCGAAATCATTTCTATCAAACAATCTTTAAAATTCATCTAGAATATAAAGTAATCCACTTATTGGTGGACAAGGGAATAGTAAAAATGTAAAAATAGCATTAAAAAAATTAAAAATCAAAGAAAAAAATTAATAAAATGTAAAAGAGAAATAGATAAACGATTGGAGTATGAAATTATAAAAAAAATGAATTCAACACAAATGAAACATTCAACCTTCTTATCAGGAGTAAGACGCGCGCACCGTTACACATCAAATCCACATTAAACTTGGTTACATTTATTGTGATCAAATATAGTATTATCTAATATGAAATATCCAATCAAAACTATATTGATGAAATTAATTTAAATATTGGATAGCATTTCAAGGTTGTATATGAACCAAACTTGAGTACGCAATATACAATTAGTAAGATTAGTACTCCCTCCGTCCCAGATAATTGGTCCCAGTTCATTTTTCACACTCGTTTTACAAAAATAATAATAAATAGGTATAGTTGAGAGAAAGTAAAATAAGAGAAACAATAATATAGATAAGATTATTCTTTACATTATTCTCTCTTTTACTTTACTTTCTCTTCACTTTAACTATTTATTATTATTTTTACAAAATGAGTGTAAAAATAGAACTGGGACGAATTATCTGGGACGGAGGGAGTAATTAATAATTTAAACATATATCTCAATTCAGAAAGATTGTTCAGGCTCGAAGTAGTTAGCAGTTGATGATGAAAGATTGAAAAGACTCGACTTAATAAACTAACTAATCTTGAGCACGATAATATTCAGGTCAATTCAAAGATGGCAGGCATAAGTTTAATGGAACTTATGGAAACCCAAGTGCATAAATTCATTCAAACAATCATAAGATAAATAGCAAAGAGATCTATCAATCCTCAATCACACAACAACTTAAGCCAAAAAAATGGAACTCACTTGGTTTTGGCTTACTGTCGTGGCCATTTTAGCTGGTTCTTTTGTTTCGTTGGCGAGGAGGAGGAAGAAGACGGGAAGACTGCCTCCAGGTCCAAATGGGATCCCTATTCTGGGACATCTACACATGCTGGGGAAGAATCCTCACCAAGATCTGCAAAGAATTGCCAAAGACCACGGCCCCATTATGTATATGCAATTTGGATTCGTTCCAAACATCGTTGTCTCATCTCCTGAGGCAGCTGAGATTTTCCTCAAGACGCATGACCTTGTTTTTGCCAGCAGACCACCTCATCAGGGCTCTAAATATGTGTCATGGGATCAGAGGAACTTGTCGTTCGGGGAGTATGGTCCATACTGGCGGAACATGCGCAAGTTATGCACCTTGGAGCTGCTCAGCAACCATAAGATCAATTCTTTCCAACCAATGAGAAGGGAAGAGATTGGTCTTTTTGTTGAATCCATCAAGGAAGCTTCCAGACTACATGTTGCTGTCGATCTTAGTGCCAAGGTCTGGTCCCTGACTGCAGAGACAGGCTGCAGGATGGTGTTTGGCAAGAAATATGATGACAAAGACATAGATGAGAGAGGCTTCAAAACTGTGATCCAAGAAGTGATGAAACTAGCTGCAGCTCCCAATTTGGGTGATTACTTTCCTTTCCTTGGAGTCCTGGATCTCCAAGGTCTGACAAGGAAGATGAAGGCACTTGCAGAAGTTTTTGATGATTTCTTTGAGAAAATTATAGAAGACCATGTTCGAGCAGGGGATCGTCATGACCAGACCAAAGATATCGTTGATACCATGATGTCCATAATGCAAAGTGGTCAAGCTGAATTTCAGTTTGACCGGCGTCATGTCAAGGCCATTATGCTGGTAAGAACATGGTGCAATTAATAATTCTACTTATTGTTTTCATAAACAGTAACTAAGTAATGGGTAATAAATTAATAAAGAATTACATGTGCAGGACTTGCTCATAGGTTCAATGGACTCATCAGCATCATCAGTTGAGTGGATACTTTCAGAACTGATGAGAAACCCAACAGTTATGAAGAAACTACAGAAAGAGTTGGAACGAGTGGTGGGATTGAAGAGGATGGTTGAGGAGTCTGACCTGGACAAACTCGAATATCTCGACATGGTTGTAAAGGAAACCTTCAGGATGCATCCAGTGGCTCCACTGTTGGTTCCTCACTATGCAAGGGAAGACAGCAAGGTTAATGGCTATGACATACCAAAAGAATCAAGAATACTCGTCAACACATATGCAATTGGCCGTGATCCAAATGTATGGACTGATCCGGAGATGTTCATTCCAGAGAGGTTTTCTGGCAGTGACATTGATCTTAGGGGACAACATTTTCAGCTCCTTCCATTTGGCTCTGGGAGGAGAGGTTGCCCCGGAATCCAACTGGGGCTCATCCAAGTTCGACTGATCGTGTCACAGTTAGTCCACTGCTTCGATTGGCAGCTGCCAAATGATATGTCGCCAGAGGAGCTGGACATGAATGAAGAATTTGGCCTTGCTGTTACAAGGGCCAATCATCTCATGGCAATCCCTACCTTTCGGTTGCATAACTAACTTTGTAACCAAACTAGTAAGAACATGCTAAATAAGTACTCAAAGCCAGGTGCATGTATCACAAGGATATGAGATATCAAAATTATTTCAGCTGAAATTATAAATCATGCACTCTTCTCCAACTATGGTCAGCACAATCAGTCTATCCCAATCAAGCACAAACACAACTTAGATTAAGATTATAACAGATGATTATTAAGAACATGAAGTGGCCTGAGCTAAGTTTCAAACTCCACTTCTTAAAGGGGAACAGAGAAACCTACAGTTTTCAAATACTATAGTTTTATGATTTTCAAAACCATTCATCAAACACATTGTGGGCAAATCTTAAATTGGCACACAGACACCACTCGAAACAATCCCACACACAGGAAACCTCCCCACAGATATGCATAACCTTAATTCACCAAACGTAAATAGAGGTACACAAACGACAATTTTACCTTTAACCATTTTTGAAGAGCATCGGCTGAGCGGTGACCGGAGCTCGGCGCAGCAATGTCGAGCGCAAGCATGACTCACACGTGCTTGAGCACAAGTTATGTTGTCCAATAAAAGAACGACACGTGGTTTTCATTTTGTTAAATTCGAAAATTGGATTAAATATGAATTTACAAATTTAAAAAATTACAGAAACTATGACATAAATTGAGAGTGGTTATATTATGGCTGAACGGCTAGTAACCAAATTCGTTGGAGATATGTTTTAGAGCAT